>NW_028121431.1:195000-197500 GCF_965183815.1 Platalea leucorodia | reverse complement strand
GCAATTCACATTAATTCTCGCAGCTAGCTGCGTTCTTCATCGACGCACGAGCCGAGTGATCCACCGCTAAGAGTTGTCTGCCTTTCGGCACCGCCCCGCGCGCGCGGGGGGGCCGGGACCGCTCGCCAAGAGCGGCCCCTTCTCTGAGGACGGCACCGCCGCCCGCCCGCCCGCCCGCGCCGGCCCGCCCCTCCGCCCGCGCGGAGGGGACGCCACGCGGCGCGGCGAAGCGCGACGCGCGGGCCTCGCCTCGGCTGACCGTACGAGCACACACGGAGGAAAGGGGAGGGGGGTGGGAACGCAACACCCCGAACGGCAAGGGCGGGGGGAGCCCGCGCTCCCCGGCGACCGCCTGGGAAATGCACCTTGCGCGCTTCGGAGGCGGCCCAGGCGCCCGGGCTCGGCCCGGCCTCCGCACGGAGGCAGCGGCGCGCGCCCGGCCGCGCCGCCTGCCCGCCTCGCTGCTTGGCACACGGACGCCGCTGCTGCCCGCCGCCGGGCAGCAGAGCGGGGCGCCCCGCCGGCCCCGCGCGCGCCTCCGCGCAAGCTCCGCCGCGCCACCGCGGCCGGCTCCCCCCCGGCTCGCCCCGCCGGCACCCTCCGCGGCTCCGCCGCCGCGCCGGAGGTGGCGACCGCCGGAAGCCCGAGCGCGCGACGCGCCGCCCGCGGCCTGCCGGACGGCGCCCGCCGCCGCGCCGGAGCGGCCGCCCTCCCGGAACCGCCGCCGCCGCCGCTTCTCGCGCCTCGACCCCTTCCGCGGGCACGCGCCGCGCGGAAGGCGGACGGAGCTAAGGCACAGGGGGCGGCGCCCGCTCTCCCCGTTTCCACGCGGAGAACGGGAGTGGGACGCCCCCGCCCGCCCGCCCGCCTGCCCGGCACGGCCGGGAAAGGCGGCGGGGAAGCGACGGGCGGGGCCCGGGCCGGGACGGCCGCGGCCGGCGGCGGGCGCCCTCCGGCCGGCCGGCCGACTACGCCGAGCGACGACGCCGCCGCTCGGCCGGGGTGCCGCCCTCGCCGGCGGCCGGCGGCGGGAGACCGCCGAGGGCTCGCCGGGGCGGGGAGGGAGCGGGAGCGCAGCGCGGCGCAGCGCTGCGACGGAGGCGCGGCGGCCCCGGTGGGGGGGGCGCCGCCCGGCGAGCCCCCACCGCGGGGACTCGCCGCCCCGGCGCGGAGCCCGCGCTCCCGCCGGGGTCGCCCGTTTCGAGGCGGGCAGGCCGGCCACGGCCGACCGCGCCGCGGGTCTCTCCGCCGAGACCGGACCGCGGGGTGGGGGGGGCAGTGGGGACCCCTCCCCGGCACGGCTGCCCGCGGGACGAGCGCGGGCGGCGGCCAGCGCAGGGGCTTCGCGGGAGCAACTCCCGCCCCTGGAGGTAGCGCCGCCCGGCCGACCCCCGGGTCGCATCGAGCCGCCCGAGTCTTTAAACCTCCGCCCGGCTCCGCGGCCTTCGACCCCCGGGGCTGGCCGAGGGAGGGCCGCTGAAGCGCGGACGCTAGGTACCTGGCCCTGGGGCGAGGGAAACGACCTGAAGGGCCCCGCGGGGGTGCCTCTCCCGCTGCCGCCCTCGGGAGAGCGTCCGCCCGCGGGGGCGCGCCCGACGTCCGCCGCCACCGCCTCGTCCTCCTGCCCGGGGCCCGGGGTTTCCCTCAGTAGCCCGGCGCTGCGCCCGAGAGGAGAGCCGTGGCTCGGGCCGCCCGCTCGCGCGGGACGCGACCCGGCGGGGACCTCGCCCACCCAAGGGGCGGCGACGCCGGCGGCGGAGCTCCCCCCGGCTCCCCACGCGGGGAGGCGCGGGGGGGGGGCCCCGACGCCGACGCCGTGCCCGACGGCGCCGCGCGCCAGCCCGGAACGCCCGGAGGCCTCGGCCCTGCGCGGCCGGCCGGCCCGGCAGGCTGCTTCCGCAGCAGCCCGCCCACGCTGCGGGGGGGGCCGGGGGGGACGCCCCCCCCGGCCCCGAAGGCCCTCTCGCTCGTCCCTCGCCGGCTCGCACCTGCCGCCCCCAGCCCTCGTCGCCGCTCGCCGCTTCCTCCTCCAGCCCGCGCGCGGGGGCTCGGCCGGCGGGGCTCGTCACGCCCCGCGCCGGCAGCCCCCGCTTCCCGCGCGGCTGCCGCCCGCGCTCTGACCGGGCGCGGCGCCCTCTTTGCCTCCCCGGGGCAGGGGAGCCCGCGCGCCCCCCCCCCGCACCTCCCCGGCGGCGGCAGCGGACCGCCGTCGGGCGAGGCGGGCGGGACGGGGGTCGGTCCCCGGGGGGGCGGACGCCGGCCGGCGGCGGGCGCCAGCGGAGGCGAGGAGCGGGGTGGCGGCGGGGACGCGGCGGTCCCCGCCGACCGGGCGACGCGCGCGCGCGCGCGCAACGTCGGAGGGAAGCGGCGGAGGCGGCGGCGGCGGCGGCAGCGGCGGGCCGTCGGCCGGCGAGACGGAGGAGAGCGCCTCCGGGAGGGGCAGTGCCGGGACCCCTCCCTCCCCGCAACGCACACGGCTCGCGCGGGAGCCGGGGCTCGG
>NW_028121431.1:182500-190000 GCF_965183815.1 Platalea leucorodia | reverse complement strand
CTCGAAACCCCCGGCCGTCTGCGTTCGGCTGCCGGCCACCGCGACCGGCCACCGCTCTCTGCGCCCGCTTCGCGGGCCCCGGCTTAGGGCCGGAGAAAAAGGGCGAGGTGCCGCCAGCCTCGCCCATGCCACACCACTGGGCCCTCCGGAGCCGGGGCAAGCCGCGGCAGGCTCGAAACCCCCGGTCGTCTGCTTCCGCCATATGCCGGCAGTAAGCTCGCATCATCATCGGGCCCCGTGCGGGACCGGGGAGGAGAAAGCGCCGCAGAGGCTGGACCCCCTTCCCCGGCCTTGCGCGTTCGAGTGCCGGCGACCACCGCCGGCCGCCGGTCTTTGCCCTTGATCCCCGCGGAGGGGTCTGCCGTTCCCTCTCGTGCCGCTCTGCCAACGGCCGCTCGCTAGCCCTGCTCCGGAGACGAGTCACCGCTCGCTCCTATAGTATGGACCGGTACGTCGCCGCCCCCAGAAAGATCCAAGACGGCCGTCTCCGCCCACCGGGGAGGCGCGCCAGCGACGCCGACTTTTACGATGACGTAACTGGAGGCAGCACAGAGCAGCGACCCCTTCGGCAGCTCCGAGGAAGCGGAGGGGACAACAGGTCTACCGCTCAGCCCCGGAAATGCGACTAAGTCCCGCCGGAGCCGGGTAGACCTGGCCGCCCTGTCCGACGGACGCTCCGGCAGCGACAGGCCGGGGTCGCCGGCCGCCGCTGGCGGCCGACCCGGGCTCCCGGAGCCGGGTAGACCTGGCAGCCGCCGCACGCGCGCCGGAGCCGGGTAGACCTGACAGCCGCCGACCCGGTCTCCGGAGCCGGGTAGACCTGGAAGCCGCCGCACGCGCGCCGGAGCCGGGTAGACCTGACAGCCGCTGCCTGCGCCGGAGCCGGGTAGACCTGGCAGCCGCTGCCGGCGCCGGAGCCGGGTAGACCTGGCGGCCGCCGCCGGCGCCGGAGCCGGGTAGACCTGACAGCCGCCGCCGGCGCCGGAGCCGGGTAGACCTGACGGCCACTGCCGGCGCCGGAGCCGGGTAGGCCTGCGGGCCGCTGCCGGCACCGGAGCCGGGTAGACCTGACAGCCGCCGACCCGGTCTCCGGAGCCGGGTAGACCTGGAAGCCGCCGCACGCGCGCCGGAGCCGGGTAGACCTGACAGCCGCTGCCTGCGCCGGAGCCGGGTAGACCTGGCAGCCGCTGCCGGCGCCGGAGCCGGGTAGACCTGACAGCCGCTGCCTGCGCCGGAGCCGGGTAGACCTGGCAGCCGCCGCCGGCGCCGGAGCCGGGTAGACCTGACAGCCGCCGCCGGCGCCGGAGCCGGGTAGACCTGACGGCCACTGCCGGCGCCGGAGCCGGGTAGGCCTGCGGGCCGCTGCCGGCACCGGAGCCGGGTAGACCTGACAGCCGCCGAACCGGTCTCCGGAGCCGGGTAGACCTGGAAGCCGCCGCACGCGCGCCGGAGCCGGGTAGACCTGGCGGCCGCCGCCGGCGCCGGAGCCGGGTAGACCTGCGGGCCGCCGCCGGCGCCGGAGCCGGGTAGACCTGGCAGCCGCCGCGCGCGCGCGCCGGAGCCGGGTAGACCTGGCAGCCGCCGCACGCGCGCCGGAGCCGGGTAGGCCTGCGGGCCGCTGCCGGCGCCGGAGCCGGGTAGACCTGGCAGCCGCTGCCGGCGCCGGAGCCGGGTAGACCTGTCGGCCGCCGCGCGCGCGCCGGAGCCGGGTAGACCTGCGGGCCGCCGCCGGCGCCGGAGCCGGGTAGACCTGGCGGCCGCCGACCCGGTCTCCGGAGCCGGGTAGACCTGGAAGCCGCCGCACGCGCGCCGGAGCCGGGTAGACCTGGCGGCCGCCGCCGGCGCCGGAGCCGGGTAGACCTGCGGGCCGCCGCCGGCGCCGGAGCCGGGTAGACCTGTGGGCCGCTGCCGGCGCCGGAGCCGGGTAGACCTGGCAGCCACCGCCGGCGCCGGAGCCGGGTAGACCTGGCAGCCGGTGCCGGCGCCGGAGCCGGGTAGACCTGCGGGCCGCTGCCGGAGCCGGGTAGACCTGTCGGCCCCCGAGGAGCCCGGTAGACCTGCCGGCCGCTCTGTGCTCCCGAGCCGGCTGGACCGTGCGACCCGGTTCTCCCGGCCGGGTTCGGGTGCGGGGGGGGGGGGCGGCGGCGGAGGCGGTGGGGGGGGGTGTGTGCAATTTTTCGATATTTAAGGGAATCCGGTACAGAGGCCACCCTCTCCCGGTTCTGCCGGCCGGGGAGGGCCGGGTCATTCCCCCCCCCCCCGCCGTTTCCGAGATTTAAGCGCTTCTAACGAAAAGGCAGTAAGTTTAAACGTACTGTCTCATGCAAGACTTATTTGACCTTCTTCGCTTTCCAGATTAAACATCAATAAAATACTAATAAACAACTTTTTAAATTTTTTATTTCTTTTTTTTTTTTAAAAAAAAAAAAACACCCGCCGCACTCAAACGCGCGCACGCCCCTTCCCCGACCCGGTGGTCCGCCGCGCGCTGGCCGGCTTCACCGCCCCGGCCAGCCTCTCCGCTCCGCCTGCCCCCCTCGAACACACGCTCTGGCCGGCGGGGGACCGGGTAGAGGCGGCGGCCCCCATCGCGAGCCGCCCGGCTCCCCGGCGTGAGTTTGCCGTCCGCCGGGAGGCTTTAGGACCCCGGGCGCCCGTAGCCGGGTCCGGGTCCCGGCGCCGCCGGGCGCTCGGCGGCTTTTGTTTTTGGTTTCGCGGTGTGGGGTTTGGGGGGGGCTGGGGGGGGGGGCGGGGGTGGGGTGGGGTGTGCGTTTTGTTCCTTTTTTTTTTCCCCGCTTGCCATCGTTTTATTTTACTCTGACCTTTTAAAACACAATAAATAGATTAAAACACACGTCTGCGATCCTGCAGACGCGCCCGCCCCCCGCGACATACGCGTCTCAGACACGCGCGCGCACCCCCCCCCCCCACGCACCCCCCCCACCCCCACCCCCCCCCCCCCACGCCTTGCCCCCCCCCCCCCCTCGCCCCAGCACGTAGCCCGCGTGCGTGTGCTCCCCCTCCCTCCCTCCCTGCGCTGCAGTTGCAGACCCGCAGCCCGGTAGGCGCGGCCCCTCCCCGACCCCAGACTCGCCGGCGCCCTGGAGCAGCAGGGGTCGGGGGGTGGTCCCCCCGTTGCCCGGCAACCGGGCCCCTGCCCGCAAGGAAAGGGCAGCGGTTCCCGCCGCGCCAACGGTCCTGCGCTCAGCCGCGGCGGCAGCGACAGGGAAGGGAGGCTGGCGCAGAGGCAGGCGAGAGCGGTCGGCGAGCAGGCAGGGAGCCTGGCGCAGAGGTAGGCTGGGGACGGGGTGGGGCGGGGGGCCCGCGTCTCCTTTCGGAGAAGATTTCTGTTTGGGTCGGTTAGGGTTTTTTTTTTCCTTCCCTTCTGCGTTTTTTCTCCTCTTTTTCTGACTGAGTGAGCGGGAGAGAAAGGCGGGAGCCGGGGCACGGGCACGGGCACGGGCACGGGCAGGGTAGCAACTCGGCAGCCAGGGTGAGAGACCGCCCGCCCCCGGGACTCCCCTCTGGCGCCCGGGCACGGAGCCGGCAGGAATGCCGCTGGGTCCTAAAGTCTCCCGCCTGCCTTCCCCGGGGCGGCAAACGTGCCGTAGGAAGGCGGGGGGGGGGGGCCGGGGGGCTAGCGGGGGGGATGGGGGGGGGGGGGCGGGGGGGGCACGACGGCGTCAGCGGGAGGCGCGCGCGCGCGCTCCGCGTGCCTAACGTGCGCCCGTCTGGGGGGCGGGCGGGCGCGCGCGGGCCTGCGCCCACGCGCGTGGAGCGGCGGGCGAGGGGTTCGGGCCGGGGGTTACGTTTGTGGGCGAGCCGGGCGCCTCTCCGGGGGCGGGGGGTTCGGGGGGGGCACGTGCCCGCGCCGGGGGCCTGTTTAGTTTGGGGTGCGCGCACGCGGGAAGAAACGAAAAAGATTCGCGACGCTGTTGATGACGCCGCCTTCTCTGTTACAGCCCGCGTTGCCGGCGGCGTCGGTGTCCGGGCCCGCGCCCTTGCCGGTCGAAGCCGTCCCTGGGAAAGCAGCCGCCGCCGGCCTCGGCCCGGGCAGAGACGTGGGTCCCCAGGGCCGGGCTCCAGCGACCGCGCGGCAGGGCCCCGGCCGGGGCCGGCGGAGAGAGAGGCGGGCCGCGCTTCTAACAGACGGCCATCGGCGTTTCCGTCGCCGGCGGGATGCGTCGGAGCGGTGAGTCCCGCCGAGAGGACGGGCCCGGCGGCCTCAGGCGAGGGGGGACGGCTCCTTTGCCGGCGGCGGGGAGACGGCCCCGGGCGGGCCCGATCTTCCGGCGCGGCGGCCGCGAGAGCGCCTCGTCTCCGAGGACGCTCGGCTAAGTCGGCCCGGGCCGCGGGGAGCGTTTGTCGGGCACGTGGCCGGCCAGGACTTTGCTCAGAGGCCTGCGAGACCGCCGTCCCTCGGAGGCCCGGCCGCGTCCCCGGAGAGGCCTTCTCAGGGACGGAGGCCCGTCCCGGGAATCGCGGCGCCGGCTGGGCTGGGCTGGGCTGGGCTGGGCTGGGCCGGGCCGGGCCGGGCCGGGCCGGGGCGGGCGAGAGGCCCGTCCGGCTAACGAGTGACGGCCCGCCCGTGTTTTTCTCCGCTCCGGCCAGGTCTCGAGGCGACGTGGAAGGGGCTTGCCGCCCCAGGCCGAAAGCAGCTTCGCCCGGAGCCCCCGCGGAAGGTAGGCCGGCGACCCCCCGCCGCGGCCGCGCCGGGACGGACCCGATCAGGTAGCGGCCGCGAGCGAGGGCGCGGGGAACGCGGCCCCCGGCGGGCGGCGAGAGAAAAGAATAAAGGAAGGTTCTAAGGGGTAAAAGGGGAAGAAAAAAAAAAAAAAAAAAAAAAAAAAAGAAAAAAAGAGAAAGGGAAAAGAGAGAAACGATAATAAAAAAGGAGGCGGGGCGGGCGGGCGCTTCTGTACACGGACCCCTGCGGGGGGGCCCGGCCTCGGGAGGCCTCTCGATCTGCCGCTGCCCGTTCGTTGTCGATCGCATCGACGCGCGCCGGCCCGCGTTTCACGAAGGTAAGGAACGATTCGTGAACCGGTCGCCGGCACGGGGATCGGTCGCGGGCGACGGAGCGGTACGGATTCGTGGCTATCGGGCGATCCCTACCGTGAAGGAATTCACGAATCGACTCACGGATCCGACGGTTTACCGCTCGCGCGTAAATACCGATCGGTCTCCCCCTCCGACGCGAGAGCGATCGCGTCGTGGCAAAAGAAAGGCTGCGTCGATTCGTTTCTTATCGATGAGTAGAACGCTACGGTAATAAAACAGCACCGCTCTAACGACACCGTTTAATAGGGTTAACGTCGTCGACGCTCCACGGAATTCTCTCCAAAAAGAAAGCGACGTTCTTAAGAAGGGCTCGGCCTGTCACGACGCGCAAACGATCGACACCGTTACGGAGCTCCAAACTAAAAATTAAAACCCCAAAAAACCCCACCAAAACCACCGGAAACTACTCCAACGTAAGTCATACCAAATCTAATTCTCTAGCGGTAAAAAAAATAAAAATTCTACCGTACCGTGAGCACGGTGAGTAGTAATAGCGACGTTACTGGCGTCGGGGACTTCTTGTTTACTCGGAAAAGATCATCGCGAACGTTATTTATTGCTACTGTTGTTATTCTTGTTAGCGGCGGCGGCGGCGGTGGCGGTAGTCGTAGCAGCGTCGTCATCATCCTCTCGTGAGGATAAACTCACGACGTGTTATTAGCAATAGCGTGACTTGCTTTTGATATTCTGCGTGCCAATACTCAACGGTTTTGTGAACGGCGAATCGGTAACGAATAAAAGACTAATCGCGCATAAAAGACTAATCGTGCATAAGGTACGTCATTCGAAAGCGATGAATAAGTTATTATTCGTGGTAGTCGTCCTATTGAATAACGTGTAGTGCTTTTAGAACGACAAGCGAAAAAAGGAGGTTTTTCATAGCGTTAGCGCTGATCCTAACGCTGCTACGACGAATAACGTTTACTAATACTGAATTATTTCACGATTCCAAACGATCCATGGAATTCCATCAGGAGAAGCGCCAGAAGGTAAGAACGCTCGCGTGATTCTCTTTCGTACTGCGATTCGGGATAAATTTTAAGCCTTTCCGAACGAATAAATTAATAAAGACCGAAACCGGAACGGTAAAACAATCGATTAATAAACAAATTAATAACAACAAATTAACACGTTAAATAAACTGCATATTAACGATTCCTTCATTTTAATTAATAATATTTAATAATGATGATATTTAATAATGTTTAATAATAATAACAATTAATAATAAATTAATAAGTTAAATATCATTTAATAATTTGTTAATTTTAATGATCTAATAATAAATGGAGAAAATTTATAATTTACAATTATTGTTTAATTTATAACAATAAATAATAATAATTTATATTATTGTTATTAAATAATAATATAATATTATCAAAGTATAAATATTATTATTATAGGAATATTATATTCAATTATATAATATATACTATAATATTTAATATACTTAATATTTATAATATTAAATATTAATATATTTAATATTTATATTGAATGTATAATATTATTACATGATATTATAATATTGTTATATAAATATTATTATTATATCAATATAAATATTATTAAATGTATTAATTAAATATATCATTAAATATATTTAAATATATATAAAATACTATTGTTACATATTTATATATAAAATATTATTAAATATATTAATTAAATAATAATATAAATTATTCTTAAATAATAATAATTTATAATGATAATTTATATTATTATTATTAAATAATAATAATCTATATTGTTATTGAATTTTAATGATTAAAATTATAGTAATAAATTAATTAATAATATAGAGTAATATCTAACGACGCTAATAGGTATTAATTAATTAATTCATTAAACGAAAACAATTAATTCCTTATATCAGTAATGACGATAATGGCACGAATGAATAATCCGAGGAATAGATTAATACATAACGAGTTCAATAAAATAGGTCACAGGAAAATATTAATTTAATATAGAACAGTCATCTTTATACTTTTATATTAAAAGGGAATTAAAAAAAAAAAAAATTAAAACCTCGCCCACGACAAAAGCAAAAAAAAACCGAAACACAAACAGAAAGACAGTTCTACCCAGGCCCACGGGCAGGGAGGCCAGGTCTACCCCGGGCACCGGGCAAGGAGGCCTGGTCTACCCCGGGCCCACGGGCAGGGAGGCCAGGTCTACCCCGGGCAGCGGGCAGGGAGGCCAGGTCTACCCCGAGCACCGGGCAGGGAGGCCTGGTCTACCCCGGGCACCGGGCAGGGAGGCCTGGTCTACCCCGGGCCCACGGGCAGGGAGGCCTGGTCTACCCCGGGCCCACGGGCAGGGAGGCCTAATCTACCCCGGGCCCACGGGCAGGGAGGCCAGGTCTACCCCGGGCACCGGGCAGGGAGGCCTGGTCTACCCCGGGCCCACGGGCAGGGAGGCCTGGTCTAC
>NW_028121431.1:170000-172500 GCF_965183815.1 Platalea leucorodia | reverse complement strand
AACCCGGGGCCGCAAGTGCGTTCGAAGTGTCGATGATCAATGTGTCCTGCAATTCACATTAATTCTCGCAGCTAGCTGCGTTCTTCATCGACGCACGAGCCGAGTGATCCACCGCTAAGAGTTGTCTGCCTTTCGGCACCGCCCCGCGCGCGCGGGGGGGCCGGGACCGCTCGCCAAGAGCGGCCCCTTCTCTGAGGACGGCACCGCCGCCCGCCCGCCCGCCCGCGCCGGCCCGCCCCTCCGCCCGCGCGGAGGGGACGCCACGCGGCGCGGCGAAGCGCGACGCGCGGGCCTCGCCTCGGCTGACCGTACGAGCACACACGGAGGAAAGGGGAGGGGGGTGGGAACGCAACACCCCGAACGGCAAGGGCGGGGGGAGCCCGCGCTCCCCGGCGACCGCCTGGGAAATGCACCTTGCGCGCTTCGGAGGCGGCCCAGGCGCCCGGGCTCGGCCCGGCCTCCGCACGGAGGCAGCGGCGCGCGCCCGGCCGCGCCGCCTGCCCGCCTCGCTGCTTGGCACACGGACGCCGCTGCTGCCCGCCGCCGGGCAGCAGAGCGGGGCGCCCCGCCGGCCCCGCGCGCGCCTCCGCGCAAGCTCCGCCGCGCCACCGCGGCCGGCTCCCCCCCGGCTCGCCCCGCCGGCACCCTCCGCGGCTCCGCCGCCGCGCCGGAGGTGGCGACCGCCGGAAGCCCGAGCGCGCGACGCGCCGCCCGCGGCCTGCCGGACGGCGCCCGCCGCCGCGCCGGAGCGGCCGCCCTCCCGGAACCGCCGCCGCCGCCGCTTCTCGCGCCTCGACCCCTTCCGCGGGCACGCGCCGCGCGGAAGGCGGACGGAGCTAAGGCACAGGGGGCGGCGCCCGCTCTCCCCGTTTCCACGCGGAGAACGGGAGTGGGACGCCCCCGCCCGCCCGCCCGCCTGCCCGGCACGGCCGGGAAAGGCGGCGGGGAAGCGACGGGCGGGGCCCGGGCCGGGACGGCCGCGGCCGGCGGCGGGCGCCCTCCGGCCGGCCGGCCGACCGACTACGCCGAGCGACGCCGCCGCCGCTCGGCCGGGGTGCCGCCCTCGCCGGCGGCCGGCGGCGGGAGACCGCCGAGGGCTCGCCGGGGCGGGGAGGGAGCGGGAGCGCAGCGCGGCGCAGCGCTGCGACGGAGGCGCGGCGGCCCCGGTGGGGGGGGCGCCGCCCGGCGAGCCCCCACCGCGGGGACTCGCCGCCCCGGCGCGGAGCCCGCGCTCCCGCCGGGGTCGCCCGTTTCGAGGCGGGCAGGCCGGCCACGGCCGACCGCGCCGCGGGTCTCTCCGCCGAGACCGGACCGCGGGGTGGGGGGGGCAGTGGGGACCCCTCCCCGGCACGGCTGCCCGCGGGACGAGCGCGGGCGGCGGCCAGCGCAGGGGCTTCGCGGGAGCAACTCCCGCCCCTGGAGGTAGCGCCGCCCGGCCGACCCCCGGGTCGCATCGAGCCGCCCGAGTCTTTAAACCTCCGCCCGGCTCCGCGGCCTTCGACCCCCGGGGCTGGCCGAGGGAGGGCCGCTGAAGCGCGGACGCTAGGTACCTGGCCCTGGGGCGAGGGAAACGACCTGAAGGGCCCCGCGGGGGTGCCTCTCCCGCTGCCGCCCTCGGGAGAGCGTCCGCCCGCGGGGGCGCGCCCGACGTCCGCCGCCACCGCCTCGTCCTCCTGCCCGGGGCCCGGGGTTTCCCTCAGTAGCCCGGCGCTGCGCCCGAGAGGAGAGCCGTGGCTCGGGCCGCCCGCTCGCGCGGGACGCGACCCGGCGGGGACCTCGCCCACCCAAGGGGCGGCGACGCCGGCGGCGGAGCTCCCCCCGGCTCCCCACGCGGGGAGGCGCGGGGGGGGGGGGCCCCGACGCCGACGCCGTGCCCGACGGCGCCGCGCGCCAGCCCGGAACGCCCGGAGGCCTCGGCCCTGCGCGGCCGGCCGGCCCGGCAGGCTGCTTCCGCAGCAGCCCGCCCACGCTGCGGGGGGGGCCGGGGGGGACGCCCCCCCCGGCCCCGAAGGCCCTCTCGCTCGTCCCTCGCCGGCTCGCACCTGCCGCCCCCAGCCCTCGTCGCCGCTCGCCGCTTCCTCCTCCAGCCCGCGCGCGGGGGCTCGGCCGGCGGGGCTCGTCACGCCCCGCGCCGGCAGCCCCCGCTTCCCGCGCGGCTGCCGCCCGCGCTCTGACCGGGCGCGGCGCCCTCTTTGCCTCCCCGGGGCAGGGGAGCCCGCGCGCCCCCCCCCCGCACCTCCCCGGCGGCGGCAGCGGACCGCCGTCGGGCGAGGCGGGCGGGACGGGGGTCGGTCCCCGGGGGGGCGGACGCCGGCCGGCGGCGGGCGCCAGCGGAGGCGAGGAGCGGGGTGGCGGCGGGGACGCGGCGGTCCCCGCCGACCGGGCGACGCGCGCGCGCGCGCAACGTCGGAGGGAAGCGGCGGAGGCGGCGGCGGCGGCGGCAGCGGCGGGCCGTCGGCCGGCGAGACGGAGGAGAGCGCCTCCGGGAGGGGCAGTGCCG
>NW_028121431.1:157500-165000 GCF_965183815.1 Platalea leucorodia | reverse complement strand
ACCTCGCCCGTGCTACGCAGTCCCTTCACCGAGCCCTCCGGCGCTCCGAGAAGCCAGGGCAAGCCAGACACCACGGGCCGCCCACGTATGGCTCGTGCCGGCAAAAGGAGGGCGAGGCGCCGCCGCCTACGCCCGCGCCGTCCTCGGGCTCTCGGGGGCCGGGGAAAGCCGCGGCAGGCTCGAAACCCCCGGCCGTCTGCGTTCGGCTGCCGGCCACCGCGACCGGCCGCCGCTCTCTGCGCCCGCTTCGCGGGCCCCGGCTTAGGGCCGGCGGAAAAAAAAAGGGCGAGGCGCCGCCACCTCGCCCGTGCTACGCAGTCCCTTCACCGAGCCCTCCGGCGCTCCGAGAAGCCAGGGCAAGCCAGACACCACGGGCCGCCCACGTATGGCTCGTGCCGGCAAAAGGAGGGCGAGGCGCCGCCGCCTACGCCCGCGCCGTCCTCGGGCTCTCGGGGGCCGGGGAAAGCCGCGGCAGGCTCGAAACCCCCGGCCGTCTGCGTTCGGCTGCCGGCCACCGCGACCGGCCACCGCTCTCTGCGCCCGCTTCGCGGGCCCCGGCTTAGGGCCGGAGAAAAAGGGCGAGGTGCCGCCAGCCTCGCCCATGCCACACCACTGGGCCCTCCGGAGCCGGGGCAAGCCGCGGCAGGCTCGAAACCCCCGGTCGTCTGCTTCCGCCATATGCCGGCAGTAAGCTCGCATCATCATCGGGCCCCGTGCGGGACCGGGGAGGAGAAAGCGCCGCAGAGGCTGGACCCCCTTCCCCGGCCTTGCACGTTCGAGTGCCGGCGACCACCGCCGGCCGCCGGTCTTTGCCCTTGATCCCCGCGGAGGGGTCTGCCGTTCCCTCTCGTGCCGCTCTGCCAACGGCCGCTCGCTAGCCCTGCTCCGGAGACGAGTCACCGCTCGCTCCTATAGTATGGACCGGTACGTCGCCGCCCCCAGAAAGATCCAAGACGGCCGTCTCCGCCCACCGGGGAGGCGCGCCAGCGACGCCGACTTTTACGATGACGTAACTGGAGGCAGCACAGAGCAGCGACCCCTTCGGCAGCTCCGAGGAAGCGGAGGGGACAACAGGTCTACCGCTCAGCCCCGGAAATGCGACTAAGTCCCGCCGGAGCCGGGTAGACCTGGCCGCCCTGTCCGACGGACGCTCCGGCAGCGACAGGCCGGGGTCGCCGGCCGCCGCTGGCGGCCGACCCGGGCTCCCGGAGCCGGGTAGACCTGGCAGCCGCCGCACGCGCGCCGGAGCCGGGTAGACCTGACAGCCGCCGACCCGGTCTCCGGAGCCGGGTAGACCTGGAAGCCGCCGCACGCGCGCCGGAGCCGGGTAGACCTGACAGCCGCTGCCTGCGCCGGAGCCGGGTAGACCTGGCAGCCGCTGCCGGCGCCGGAGCCGGGTAGACCTGGCGGCCGCCGCCGGCGCCGGAGCCGGGTAGACCTGACAGCCGCCGCCGGCGCCGGAGCCGGGTAGACCTGACGGCCACTGCCGGCGCCGGAGCCGGGTAGGCCTGCGGGCCGCTGCCGGCACCGGAGCCGGGTAGACCTGACAGCCGCCGACCCGGTCTCCGGAGCCGGGTAGACCTGGAAGCCGCCGCACGCGCGCCGGAGCCGGGTAGACCTGACAGCCGCTGCCTGCGCCGGAGCCGGGTAGACCTGGCAGCCGCTGCCGGCGCCGGAGCCGGGTAGACCTGACAGCCGCTGCCTGCGCCGGAGCCGGGTAGACCTGGCAGCCGCCGCCGGCGCCGGAGCCGGGTAGACCTGACAGCCGCCGCCGGCGCCGGAGCCGGGTAGACCTGACGGCCACTGCCGGCGCCGGAGCCGGGTAGGCCTGCGGGCCGCTGCCGGCACCGGAGCCGGGTAGACCTGACAGCCGCCGAACCGGTCTCCGGAGCCGGGTAGACCTGGAAGCCGCCGCACGCGCGCCGGAGCCGGGTAGACCTGGCGGCCGCCGCCGGCGCCGGAGCCGGGTAGACCTGCGGGCCGCCGCCGGCGCCGGAGCCGGGTAGACCTGGCAGCCGCCGCGCGCGCGCGCCGGAGCCGGGTAGACCTGGCAGCCGCCGCACGCGCGCCGGAGCCGGGTAGGCCTGCGGGCCGCTGCCGGCGCCGGAGCCGGGTAGACCTGGCAGCCGCTGCCGGCGCCGGAGCCGGGTAGACCTGTCGGCCGCCGCGCGCGCGCCGGAGCCGGGTAGACCTGCGGGCCGCCGCCGGCGCCGGAGCCGGGTAGACCTGGCGGCCGCCGACCCGGTCTCCGGAGCCGGGTAGACCTGGAAGCCGCCGCACGCGCGCCGGAGCCGGGTAGACCTGGCGGCCGCCGCCGGCGCCGGAGCCGGGTAGACCTGCGGGCCGCCGCCGGCGCCGGAGCCGGGTAGACCTGGCGGCCGCCGCCGGCGCCGGAGCCGGGTAGACCTGTGGGCCGCTGCCGGCGCCGGAGCCGGGTAGACCTGGCAGCCACCGCCGGCGCCGGAGCCGGGTAGACCTGGCAGCCGGTGCCGGCGCCGGAGCCGGGTAGACCTGCGGGCCGCTGCCGGAGCCGGGTAGACCTGTCGGCCCCCGAGGAGCCCGGTAGACCTGCCGGCCGCTCTGTGCTCCCGAGCCGGCTGGACCGTGCGACCCGGTTCTCCCGGCCGGGTTCGGGTGCGGGGGGGGGGGGCGGCGGCGGAGGCGGTGGGGGGGGGTGTGTGCAATTTTTCGATATTTAAGGGAATCCGGTACAGAGGCCACCCTCTCCCGGTTCTGCCGGCCGGGGAGGGCCGGGTCATTCCCCCCCCCCCCGCCGTTTCCGAGATTTAAGCGCTTCTAACGAAAAGGCAGTAAGTTTAAACGTACTGTCTCATGCAAGACTTATTTGACCTTCTTCGCTTTCCAGATTAAACATCAATAAAATACTAATAAACAACTTTTTAAATTTTTTATTTCTTTTTTTTTTTTAAAAAAAAAAAAACACCCGCCGCACTCAAACGCGCGCACGCCCCTTCCCCGACCCGGTGGTCCGCCGCGCGCTGGCCGGCTTCACCGCCCCGGCCAGCCTCTCCGCTCCGCCTGCCCCCCTCGAACACACGCTCTGGCCGGCGGGGGACCGGGTAGAGGCGGCGGCCCCCATCGCGAGCCGCCCGGCTCCCCGGCGTGAGTTTGCCGTCCGCCGGGAGGCTTTAGGACCCCGGGCGCCCGTAGCCGGGTCCGGGTCCCGGCGCCGCCGGGCGCTCGGCGGCTTTTGTTTTTGGTTTCGCGGTGTGGGGTTTGGGGGGGGCTGGGGGGGGGGCGGGGGTGGGGTGGGGTGTGCGTTTTGTTCCTTTTTTTTTTCCCCGCTTGCCATCGTTTTATTTTACTCTGACCTTTTAAAACACAATAAATAGATTAAAACACACGTCTGCGATCCTGCAGACGCGCCCGCCCCCCGCGACATACGCGTCTCAGACACGCGCGCGCACCCCCCCCCCCCACGCACCCCCCCCACCCCCACCCCCCCCCCCCCACGCCTTGCCCCCCCCCCCCCCTCGCCCCAGCACGTAGCCCGCGTGCGTGTGCTCCCCCTCCCTCCCTCCCTGCGCTGCAGTTGCAGACCCGCAGCCCGGTAGGCGCGGCCCCTCCCCGACCCCAGACTCGCCGGCGCCCTGGAGCAGCAGGGGTCGGGGGGTGGTCCCCCCGTTGCCCGGCAACCGGGCCCCTGCCCGCAAGGAAAGGGCAGCGGTTCCCGCCGCGCCAACGGTCCTGCGCTCAGCCGCGGCGGCAGCGACAGGGAAGGGAGGCTGGCGCAGAGGCAGGCGAGAGCGGTCGGCGAGCAGGCAGGGAGCCTGGCGCAGAGGTAGGCTGGGGACGGGGTGGGGCGGGGGGCCCGCGTCTCCTTTCGGAGAAGATTTCTGTTTGGGTCGGTTAGGGTTTTTTTTTTCCTTCCCTTCTGCGTTTTTTCTCCTCTTTTTCTGACTGAGTGAGCGGGAGAGAAAGGCGGGAGCCGGGGCACGGGCACGGGCACGGGCACGGGCAGGGTAGCAACTCGGCAGCCAGGGTGAGAGACCGCCCGCCCCCGGGACTCCCCTCTGGCGCCCGGGCACGGAGCCGGCAGGAATGCCGCTGGGTCCTAAAGTCTCCCGCCTGCCTTCCCCGGGGCGGCAAACGTGCCGTAGGAAGGCGGGGGGGGGGGCCGGGGGGCTAGCGGGGGGGATGGGGGGGGGGGGGCGGGGGGGGCACGACGGCGTCAGCGGGAGGCGCGCGCGCGCGCTCCGCGTGCCTAACGTGCGCCCGTCTGGGGGGCGGGCGGGCGCGCGCGGGCCTGCGCCCACGCGCGTGGAGCGGCGGGCGAGGGGTTCGGGCCGGGGGTTACGTTTGTGGGCGAGCCGGGCGCCTCTCCGGGGGCGGGGGGTTCGGGGGGGGCACGTGCCCGCGCCGGGGGCCTGTTTAGTTTGGGGTGCGCGCACGCGGGAAGAAACGAAAAAGATTCGCGACGCTGTTGATGACGCCGCCTTCTCTGTTACAGCCCGCGTTGCCGGCGGCGTCGGTGTCCGGGCCCGCGCCCTTGCCGGTCGAAGCCGTCCCTGGGAAAGCAGCCGCCGCCGGCCTCGGCCCGGGCAGAGACGTGGGTCCCCAGGGCCGGGCTCCAGCGACCGCGCGGCAGGGCCCCGGCCGGGGCCGGCGGAGAGAGAGGCGGGCCGCGCTTCTAACAGACGGCCATCGGCGTTTCCGTCGCCGGCGGGATGCGTCGGAGCGGTGAGTCCCGCCGAGAGGACGGGCCCGGCGGCCTCAGGCGAGGGGGGACGGCTCCTTTGCCGGCGGCGGGGAGACGGCCCCGGGCGGGCCCGATCTTCCGGCGCGGCGGCCGCGAGAGCGCCTCGTCTCCGAGGACGCTCGGCTAAGTCGGCCCGGGCCGCGGGGAGCGTTTGTCGGGCACGTGGCCGGCCAGGACTTTGCTCAGAGGCCTGCGAGACCGCCGTCCCTCGGAGGCCCGGCCGCGTCCCCGGAGAGGCCTTCTCAGGGACGGAGGCCCGTCCCGGGAATCGCGGCGCCGGCTGGGCTGGGCTGGGCTGGGCTGGGCCGGGCCGGGCCGGGCCGGGCCGGGCCGGGGCGGGCGAGAGGCCCGTCCGGCTAACGAGTGACGGCCCGCCCGTGTTTTTCTCCGCTCCGGCCAGGTCTCGAGGCGACGTGGAAGGGGCTTGCCGCCCCAGGCCGAAAGCAGCTTCGCCCGGAGCCCCCGCGGAAGGTAGGCCGGCGACCCCCCGCCGCGGCCGCGCCGGGACGGACCCGATCAGGTAGCGGCCGCGAGCGAGGGCGCGGGGAACGCGGCCCCCGGCGGGCGGCGAGAGAAAAGAATAAAGGAAGGTTCTAAGGGGTAAAAGGGGAAGAAAAAAAAAAAAAAAAAAAAAAAAAAAGAAAAAAAGAGAAAGGGAAAAGAGAGAAACGATAATAAAAAAGGAGGCGGGGCGGGCGGGCGCTTCTGTACACGGACCCCTGCGGGGGGGCCCGGCCTCGGGAGGCCTCTCGATCTGCCGCTGCCCGTTCGTTGTCGATCGCATCGACGCGCGCCGGCCCGCGTTTCACGAAGGTAAGGAACGATTCGTGAACCGGTCGCCGGCACGGGGATCGGTCGCGGGCGACGGAGCGGTACGGATTCGTGGCTATCGGGCGATCCCTACCGTGAAGGAATTCACGAATCGACTCACGGATCCGACGGTTTACCGCTCGCGCGTAAATACCGATCGGTCTCCCCCTCCGACGCGAGAGCGATCGCGTCGTGGCAAAAGAAAGGCTGCGTCGATTCGTTTCTTATCGATCGATGAGTAGAACGCTACGGTAATAAAACAGCACCGCTCTAACGACACCGTTTAATAGGGTTAACGTCGTCGACGCTCCACGGAATTCTCTCCAAAAAGAAAGCGACGTTCTTAAGAAGGGCTCGGCCTGTCACGACGCGCAAACGATCGACACCGTTACGGAGCTCCAAACTAAAAATTAAAACCCCAAAAAACCCCACCAAAACCACCGGAAACTACTCCAACGTAAGTCATACCAAATCTAATTCTCTAGCGGTAAAAAAAATAAAAATTCTACCGTACCGTGAGCACGGTGAGTAGTAATAGCGACGTTACTGGCGTCGGGGACTTCTTGTTTACTCGGAAAAGATCATCGCGAACGTTATTTATTGCTACTGTTGTTATTCTTGTTAGCGGCGGCGGCGGCGGTGGCGGTAGTCGTAGCAGCGTCGTCATCATCCTCTCGTGAGGATAAACTCACGACGTGTTATTAGCAATAGCGTGACTTGCTTTTGATATTCTGCGTGCCAATACTCAACGGTTTTGTGAACGGCGAATCGGTAACGAATAAAAGACTAATCGCGCATAAAAGACTAATCGTGCATAAGGTACGTCATTCGAAAGCGATGAATAAGTTATTATTCGTGGTAGTCGTCCTATTGAATAACGTGTAGTGCTTTTAGAACGACAAGCGAAAAAAGGAGGTTTTTCATAGCGTTAGCGCTGATCCTAACGCTGCTACGACGAATAACGTTTACTAATACTGAATTATTTCACGATTCCAAACGATCCATGGAATTCCATCAGGAGAAGCGCCAGAAGGTAAGAACGCTCGCGTGATTCTCTTTCGTACTGCGATTCGGGATAAATTTTAAGCCTTTCCGAACGAATAAATTAATAAAGACCGAAACCGGAACGGTAAAACAATCGATTAATAAACAAATTAATAACAACAAATTAACACGTTAAATAAACTGCATATTAACGATTCCTTCATTTTAATTAATAATATTTAATAATGATGATATTTAATAATGTTTAATAATAATAACAATTAATAATAAATTAATAAGTTAAATATCATTTAATAATTTGTTAATTTTAATGATCTAATAATAAATGGAGAAAATTTATAATTTACAATTATTGTTTAATTTATAACAATAAATAATAATAATTTATATTATTGTTATTAAATAATAATATAATATTATCAAAGTATAAATATTATTATTATAGGAATATTATATTCAATTATATAATATATACTATAATATTTAATATACTTAATATTTATAATATTAAATATTAATATATTTAATATTTATATTGAATGTATAATATTATTACATGATATTATAATATTGTTATATAAATATTATTATTATATCAATATAAATATTATTAAATGTATTAATTAAATATATCATTAAATATATTTAAATATATATAAAATACTATTGTTACATATTTATATATAAAATATTATTAAATATATTAATTAAATAATAATATAAATTATTCTTAAATAATAATAATTTATAATGATAATTTATATTATTATTATTAAATAATAATAATCTATATTGTTATTGAATTTTAATGATTAAAATTATAGTAATAAATTAATTAATAATATAGAGTAATATCTAACGACGCTAATAGGTATTAATTAATTAATTCATTAAACGAAAACAATTAATTCCTTATATCAGTAATGACGATAATGGCACGAATGAATAATCCGAGGAATAGATTA
>NW_028121431.1:137500-145000 GCF_965183815.1 Platalea leucorodia | reverse complement strand
CCTGGGACAGCGACGGCCGCGCGCGCCCCGCCGCCACCCGGGGGTGGGCGGCGGACGCGGGGCCCTGCGTGCGGGCGGGAGGGCAGCGTCGGCTGAGAGCCGCCCCGACGGCCTTAACACCGGCAGAGCCGGCCCGACCGTGGAGCCTCTCCGACGCGCCCGAGGCGCCTTGACGATGCCGGCAAGGCAGCGGAGGCCCCACGGCCACGGTTCCTGGGACAGCGACGGCCGCGCGCGCCCCGCCGCCACCCGGGGGTGGGCGGCGGACGCGGGGCCCTGCGCGCGGGCGGGAGGGCAGCGTCGGCTGAGAGCCGCCCCGACGGCCTTAACACCGGCAGAGCCGGCCCGACCGTGGAGCCTCTCCGACGCGCCCGAGGCGCCTTGACGATGCCGGCAAGGCAGCGGAGGCCCCACGGCCACGGTTCCTGGGACAGCGACGGCCGCGCGCGCCCCGCCGCCAACCGGGGGTGGGCGGCGGACGCGGGGCTCTGCGTGCGGGCGAGCGGGCAACGTCCGCGAGAGGTGCTCCGACGGCCTGAACACCGGCAGAGCCGGCCCGCCGCGGAGCCTCTCCGACGTGCCTGGGGACGCCTCAGCGGGCGCTGCCTGGGGGTCTGGATCGGTAATAACGGGGGAGCGGGAGGTGCCGCCGGCCACCCGCTCCGGACGATTCCCTTCACTGAGGTCAACGGGACCGGGGGAAAGCTGCGGCTAGCTCAAGTCCCCCGGTCTTCCAGCGTTCGAGAGTGCTGGCGACCGCCGCCGGCCGCCAGTCTTTGCCCAGCCCGCAGGGAACCGCTTCCCCCGGGGAAAAAAAAAAAAAACAAACGACGCCAGGAAGGCTTGACAGCCCCGGCCCGTCTGCGTTCGGCTGCCGGCCACCGCGACCGGTCCGCCGCTCTCGGCCCGCTTCGCGGGCCCCGGCTTAGGGCCGGCGGAAAAAAAAGGGCGAGGCGCCGCCACCTCGCCCGTGCTACGCAGTCCCTTCACCGAGCCCTCCGGCGCTCCGAGAAGCCAGGCCAAGCCAGACACCACGGGCCGCCCACGTATGGCTCGTGCCGGCAAAAGGAGGGCGAGGCGCCGCCGCCTACGCCCGCGCCGTCCTCGGGCTCTCGGGGGCCGGGGAAAGCCGCGGCAGGCTCGAAACCCCCGGCCGTCTGCGTTCGGCTGCCGGCCACCGCGACCGGCCGCCGCTCTCTGCGCCCGCTTCGCGGGCCCCGGCTTAGGGCCGGCGGAAAAAAAAGGGCGAGGCGCCGCCACCTCGCCCGTGCTACGCAGTCCCTTCACCGAGCCCTCCGGCGCTCCGAGAAGCCAGGGCAAGCCAGACACCACGGGCCGCCCACGTATGGCTCGTGCCGGCAAAAGGAGGGCGAGGCGCCGCCGCCTACGCCCGCGCCGTCCTCGGGCTCTCGGGGGCCGGGGAAAGCCGCGGCAGGCTCGAAACCCCCGGCCGTCTGCGTTCGGCTGCCGGCCACCGCGACCGGCCACCGCTCTCTGCGCCCGCTTCGCGGGCCCCGGCTTAGGGCCGGAGAAAAAGGGCGAGGTGCCGCCAGCCTCGCCCATGCCACACCACTGGGCCCTCCGGAGCCGGGGCAAGCCGCGGCAGGCTCGAAACCCCCGGTCGTCTGCTTCCGCCATATGCCGGCAGTAAGCTCGCATCATCATCGGGCCCCGTGCGGGACCGGGGAGGAGAAAGCGCCGCAGAGGCTGGACCCCCTTCCCCGGCCTTGCACGTTCGAGTGCCGGC
The DNA here is from genome assembly GCF_965183815.1 of Platalea leucorodia. Classification (NCBI taxonomy): domain Eukaryota; kingdom Metazoa; phylum Chordata; class Aves; order Pelecaniformes; family Threskiornithidae; genus Platalea; species Platalea leucorodia. The sequence continues at coordinate 143,253 of NW_028121431.1, read as the reverse complement.
GACCACCGCCGGCCGCCGGTCTTTGCCCTTGATCCCCGCGGAGGGGTCTGCCGTTCCCTCTCGTGCCGCTCTGCCAACGGCCGCTCGCTAGCCCTGCTCCGGAGACGAGTCACCGCTCGCTCCTATAGTATGGACCGGTACGTCGCCGCCCCCAGAAAGATCCAAGACGGCCGTCTCCGCCCACCGGGGAGGCGCGCCAGCGACGCCGACTTTTACGATGACGTAACTGGAGGCAGCACAGAGCAGCGACCCCTTCGGCAGCTCCGAGGAAGCGGAGGGGACAACAGGTCTACCGCTCAGCCCCGGAAATGCGACTAAGTCCCGCCGGAGCCGGGTAGACCTGGCCGCCCTGTCCGACGGACGCTCCGGCAGCGACAGGCCGGGGTCGCCGGCCGCCGCTGGCGGCCGACCCGGGCTCCCGGAGCCGGGTAGACCTGGCAGCCGCCGCACGCGCGCCGGAGCCGGGTAGACCTGACAGCCGCCGACCCGGTCTCCGGAGCCGGGTAGACCTGGAAGCCGCCGCACGCGCGCCGGAGCCGGGTAGACCTGACAGCCGCTGCCTGCGCCGGAGCCGGGTAGACCTGGCAGCCGCTGCCGGCGCCGGAGCCGGGTAGACCTGGCGGCCGCCGCCGGCGCCGGAGCCGGGTAGACCTGACAGCCGCCGCCGGCGCCGGAGCCGGGTAGACCTGACGGCCACTGCCGGCGCCGGAGCCGGGTAGGCCTGCGGGCCGCTGCCGGCACCGGAGCCGGGTAGACCTGACAGCCGCCGACCCGGTCTCCGGAGCCGGGTAGACCTGGAAGCCGCCGCACGCGCGCCGGAGCCGGGTAGACCTGACAGCCGCTGCCTGCGCCGGAGCCGGGTAGACCTGGCAGCCGCTGCCGGCGCCGGAGCCGGGTAGACCTGACAGCCGCTGCCTGCGCCGGAGCCGGGTAGACCTGGCAGCCGCCGCCGGCGCCGGAGCCGGGTAGACCTGACAGCCGCCGCCGGCGCCGGAGCCGGGTAGACCTGACGGCCACTGCCGGCGCCGGAGCCGGGTAGGCCTGCGGGCCGCTGCCGGCACCGGAGCCGGGTAGACCTGACAGCCGCCGAACCGGTCTCCGGAGCCGGGTAGACCTGGAAGCCGCCGCACGCGCGCCGGAGCCGGGTAGACCTGGCGGCCGCCGCCGGCGCCGGAGCCGGGTAGACCTGCGGGCCGCCGCCGGCGCCGGAGCCGGGTAGACCTGGCAGCCGCCGCGCGCGCGCGCCGGAGCCGGGTAGACCTGGCAGCCGCCGCACGCGCGCCGGAGCCGGGTAGGCCTGCGGGCCGCTGCCGGCGCCGGAGCCGGGTAGACCTGGCAGCCGCTGCCGGCGCCGGAGCCGGGTAGACCTGTCGGCCGCCGCGCGCGCGCCGGAGCCGGGTAGACCTGCGGGCCGCCGCCGGCGCCGGAGCCGGGTAGACCTGGCGGCCGCCGACCCGGTCTCCGGAGCCGGGTAGACCTGGAAGCCGCCGCACGCGCGCCGGAGCCGGGTAGACCTGGCGGCCGCCGCCGGCGCCGGAGCCGGGTAGACCTGCGGGCCGCCGCCGGCGCCGGAGCCGGGTAGACCTGGCGGCCGCCGCCGGCGCCGGAGCCGGGTAGACCTGGCAGCCACCGCCGGCGCCGGAGCCGGGTAGACCTGGCAGCCACCGCCGGCGCCGGAGCCGGGTAGACCTGGCAGCCGGTGCCGGCGCCGGAGCCGGGTAGACCTGCGGGCCGCTGCCGGAGCCGGGTAGACCTGTCGGCCCCCGAGGAGCCCGGTAGACCTGCCGGCCGCTCTGTGCTCCCGAGCCGGCTGGACCGTGCGACCCGGTTCTCCCGGCCGGGTTCGGGTGCGGGGGGGGGGGGCGGCGGCGGAGGCGGTGGGGGGGGGTGTGTGCAATTTTTCGATATTTAAGGGAATCCGGTACAGAGGCCACCCTCTCCCGGTTCTGCCGGCCGGGGAGGGCCGGGTCATTCCCCCCCCCCCCGCCGTTTCCGAGATTTAAGCGCTTCTAACGAAAAGGCAGTAAGTTTAAACGTACTGTCTCATGCAAGACTTATTTGACCTTCTTCGCTTTCCAGATTAAACATCAATAAAATACTAATAAACAACTTTTTAAATTTTTTATTTCTTTTTTTTTTTTAAAAAAAAAAAAACACCCGCCGCACTCAAACGCGCGCACGCCCCTTCCCCGACCCGGTGGTCCGCCGCGCGCTGGCCGGCTTCACCGCCCCGGCCAGCCTCTCCGCTCCGCCTGCCCCCCTCGAACACACGCTCTGGCCGGCGGGGGACCGGGTAGAGGCGGCGGCCCCCATCGCGAGCCGCCCGGCTCCCCGGCGTGAGTTTGCCGTCCGCCGGGAGGCTTTAGGACCCCGGGCGCCCGTAGCCGGGTCCGGGTCCCGGCGCCGCCGGGCGCTCGGCGGCTTTTGTTTTTGGTTTCGCGGTGTGGGGTTTGGGGGGGGCTGGGGGGGGGGCGGGGGTGGGGTGGGGTGTGCGTTTTGTTCCTTTTTTTTTTCCCCGCTTGCCATCGTTTTATTTTACTCTGACCTTTTAAAACACAATAAATAGATTAAAACACACGTCTGCGATCCTGCAGACGCGCCCGCCCCCCGCGACATACGCGTCTCAGACACGCGCGCGCACCCCCCCCCCCCACGCACCCCCCCCACCCCCACCCCCCCCCCCCCACGCCTTGCCCCCCCCCCCCCCTCGCCCCAGCACGTAGCCCGCGTGCGTGTGCTCCCCCTCCCTCCCTCCCTGCGCTGCAGTTGCAGACCCGCAGCCCGGTAGGCGCGGCCCCTCCCCGACCCCAGACTCGCCGGCGCCCTGGAGCAGCAGGGGTCGGGGGGTGGTCCCCCCGTTGCCCGGCAACCGGGCCCCTGCCCGCAAGGAAAGGGCAGCGGTTCCCGCCGCGCCAACGGTCCTGCGCTCAGCCGCGGCGGCAGCGACAGGGAAGGGAGGCTGGCGCAGAGGCAGGCGAGAGCGGTCGGCGAGCAGGCAGGGAGCCTGGCGCAGAGGTAGGCTGGGGACGGGGTGGGGCGGGGGGCCCGCGTCTCCTTTCGGAGAAGATTTCTGTTTGGGTCGGTTAGGGTTTTTTTTTTCCTTCCCTTCTGCGTTTTTTCTCCTCTTTTTCTGACTGAGTGAGCGGGAGAGAAAGGCGGGAGCCGGGGCACGGGCACGGGCACGGGCACGGGCAGGGTAGCAACTCGGCAGCCAGGGTGAGAGACCGCCCGCCCCCGGGACTCCCCTCTGGCGCCCGGGCACGGAGCCGGCAGGAATGCCGCTGGGTCCTAAAGTCTCCCGCCTGCCTTCCCCGGGGCGGCAAACGTGCCGTAGGAAGGCGGGGGGGGGGGGCCGGGGGGCTAGCGGGGGGGATGGGGGGGGGGGGGCGGGGGGGGCACGACGGCGTCAGCGGGAGGCGCGCGCGCGCGCTCCGCGTGCCTAACGTGCGCCCGTCTGGGGGGCGGGCGGGCGCGCGCGGGCCTGCGCCCACGCGCGTGGAGCGGCGGGCGAGGGGTTCGGGCCGGGGGTTACGTTTGTGGGCGAGCCGGGCGCCTCTCCGGGGGCGGGGGGTTCGGGGGGGGCACGTGCCCGCGCCGGGGGCCTGTTTAGTTTGGGGTGCGCGCACGCGGGAAGAAACGAAAAAGATTCGCGACGCTGTTGATGACGCCGCCTTCTCTGTTACAGCCCGCGTTGCCGGCGGCGTCGGTGTCCGGGCCCGCGCCCTTGCCGGTCGAAGCCGTCCCTGGGAAAGCAGCCGCCGCCGGCCTCGGCCCGGGCAGAGACGTGGGTCCCCAGGGCCGGGCTCCAGCGACCGCGCGGCAGGGCCCCGGCCGGGGCCGGCGGAGAGAGAGGCGGGCCGCGCTTCTAACAGACGGCCATCGGCGTTTCCGTCGCCGGCGGGATGCGTCGGAGCGGTGAGTCCCGCCGAGAGGACGGGCCCGGCGGCCTCAGGCGAGGGGGGACGGCTCCTTTGCCGGCGGCGGGGAGACGGCCCCGGGCGGGCCCGATCTTCCGGCACGGCGGCCGCGAGAGCGCCTCGTCTCCGAGGACGCTCGGCTAAGTCGGCCCGGGCCGCGGGGAGCGTTTGTCGGGCACGTGGCCGGCCAGGACTTTGCTCAGAGGCCTGCGAGACCGCCGTCCCTCGGAGGCCCGGCCGCGTCCCCGGAGAGGCCTTCTCAGGGACGGAGGCCCGTCCCGGGAATCGCGGCGCCGGCTGGGCTGGGCTGGGCTGGGCTGGGCCGGGCCGGGCCGGGCCGGGCCGGGCCGGGGCGGGCGAGAGGCCCGTCCGGCTAACGAGTGACGGCCCGCCCGTGTTTTTCTCCGCTCCGGCCAGGTCTCGAGGCGACGTGGAAGGGGCTTGCCGCCCCAGGCCGAAAGCAGCTTCGCCCGGAGCCCCCGCGGAAGGTAGGCCGGCGACCCCCCGCCGCGGCCGCGCCGGGACGGACCCGATCAGGTAGCGGCCGCGAGCGAGGGCGCGGGGAACGCGGCCCCCGGCGGGCGGCGAGAGAAAAGAATAAAGGAAGGTTCTAAGGGGTAAAAGGGGAAGAAAAAAAAAAAAAAAAAAAAAAAAAAAGAAAAAAAGAGAAAGGGAAAAGAGAGAAACGATAATAAAAAAGGAGGCGGGGCGGGCGGGCGCTTCTGTACACGGACCCCTGCGGGGGGGCCCGGCCTCGGGAGGCCTCTCGATCTGCCGCTGCCCGTTCGTTGTCGATCGCATCGACGCGCGCCGGCCCGCGTTTCACGAAGGTAAGGAACGATTCGTGAACCGGTCGCCGGCACGGGGATCGGTCGCGGGCGACGGAGCGGTACGGATTCGTGGCTATCGGGCGATCCCTACCGTGAAGGAATTCACGAATCGACTCACGGATCCGACGGTTTACCGCTCGCGCGTAAATACCGATCGGTCTCCCCCTCCGACGCGAGAGCGATCGCGTCGTGGCAAAAGAAAGGCTGCGTCGATTCGTTTCTTATCGATGAGTAGAACGCTACGGTAATAAAACAGCACCGCTCTAACGACACCGTTTAATAGGGTTAACGTCGTCGACGCTCCACGGAATTCTCTCCAAAAAGAAAGCGACGTTCTTAAGAAGGGCTCGGCCTGTCACGACGCGCAAACGATCGACACCGTTACGGAGCTCCAAACTAAAAATTAAAACCCCAAAAAACCCCACCAAAACCACCGGAAACTACTCCAACGTAAGTCATACCAAATCTAATTCTCTAGCGGTAAAAAAAATAAAAATTCTACCGTACCGTGAGCACGGTGAGTAGTAATAGCGACGTTACTGGCGTCGGGGACTTCTTGTTTACTCGGAAAAGATCATCGCGAACGTTATTTATTGCTACTGTTGTTATTCTTGTTAGCGGCGGCGGCGGCGGTGGCGGTAGTCGTAGCAGCGTCGTCATCATCCTCTCGTGAGGATAAACTCACGACGTGTTATTAGCAATAGCGTGACTTGCTTTTGATATTCTGCGTGCCAATACTCAACGGTTTTGTGAACGGCGAATCGGTAACGAATAAAAGACTAATCGCGCATAAAAGACTAATCGTGCATAAGGTACGTCATTCGAAAGCGATGAATAAGTTATTATTCGTGGTAGTCGTCCTATTGAATAACGTGTAGTGCTTTTAGAACGACAAGCGAAAAAAGGAGGTTTTTCATAGCGTTAGCGCTGATCCTAACGCTGCTACGACGAATAACGTTTACTAATACTGAATTATTTCACGATTCCAAACGATCCATGGAATTCC
>NW_028121431.1:130000-132500 GCF_965183815.1 Platalea leucorodia | reverse complement strand
CAGATAGATCAGTCTTGGAATGGTATACCCTTTCAAGATATCGACTTTTTGAAGCGGCTTCAATACCGCTCTATCGATCCGATTTAACCAGTCCGTCAATTTCCCAAGTAGTTCTGGCTTTGTTATTCCAACCCATGGGTCGATATGTAGGCCCAGATATTTCTCAGAGCTACCCGGGTCAATCATATTAAGAGGAACACCTTTAATCATCCAAGGGGGACAGTCATTGATAGTATAAGAGTCTTTTGTCGGCTTGATATAAAAGCCATGACATTTCTCCCCTTGAGTTCTAAGGCCCGTTAGATCACAAAAAGCCTCCAAGATATCAATGTTCTTTTTCATCCCATCCCAAGAATCACTTAACAATACAAGATCATCAGCAAAGGCCATAGCAGTTATAGTTTTTGAATGATGCTGGAAACCATTGCCCATTTCTTCCAGCTTACACAGTAGGGGATCTATTGCCAGATTAAACAAAATTGGAGACATAGGATCGCCTTGTTTGACTCCAATCCGGATTCCAATAGGATCCGACCGCTCATTCTTTAGATCAATACATGTGGTAATATCATGGTACAGGTTCTTAATTAGGGCGATTATATGATCATCCACGCCCTTTTGTTCAAGAGCCAACATGATATGAGAATGGCTCACAGTATCGAAGGCTTTAGCCAAATCGACAAAGACTACGCCCAATGATCGATGTTCTTTTTTTGCATTACGAATTAGAAGTTGCAACAACTTCAAATTCTCAGCGCACCCAGCGGATTTAATAAATCCCCTTTGCCGGGGATTAATGGGACATGCTTTTGTCAGCCTTGCTGTCAAGATCCTGGAGAACAACCTCAATATGGTTGACCCGATAGTAATTGGTCTCCAGTTATTGATATCGTTTTGACGCTCAGGCAAGGCCGATTTCGATATTAAAACCGTCCTGCATCCTCTAACCACATCCGGTATAAGCCCCGACACCAGCCATAGATTGAATAATTCCATCAATTGATCAAAATGTGGATCAATCTTTATAGCATCCCTCAAACTTAATCCATCGAGACCTGGTGCCGAGTTCTTATTCATCTCTCTGATATTTTTCGCGATCTCTTTAGCCGTGATCATGGCTTCGAATGCGGAATTGTCTGCCCGACCGATAGTTCGGAATGTTCCCAAGCCCTTGAATGTACCAGGCGATTCCCATCTAGATTTGAACACACTGTGAACCTCCTCTAGTGGGATATTGCACTTCAGGGATTCCACATCATCCAGGATAATACCGGCTAGTTTTCCTCTGTCGAGATAAAACAGCCGCTGGAACCTCAGGAATTGACCCCGTTTCTTGGCCCTTTTCTTCATCCACTCCTTAGGAGGTTCAGAAGGAGTAGCCCCTTGGGCTGGTTGCCTTTTCCGAGACCGGTCAGCCTTCGATTCCCCGGACTTTAAGAAAAAGCATGCATAATAGTCTTCGATCACCTCATCAATCAGCATTGATGGATGCTTTCCACCTTCGATTACTTTCTTAAAGATTCCCTGTAGCATAGGCAATTTTTCAGATGACACCCATTCTGAGACCACTCTCCGATAGTGGACCTTCAGTCCCCCTTCACCTTTCGATCCAGTGCCAGGCCGAGATTCCCCTTCTTGCATCAGCTGTATTTTCAATTCTTGCTCTTTTTCGGCCTTCTTAACAGGACTCTTATGCAGCCCTCTTCTCTTGTCACTTATTTGCTTAGTCGTTTTTGATGGAATATAATCAGCAATCAGCTTATTAATATTCTTACTTCCCTCGAACTGCTTGTCCAACTTTCGCAACAATTCGATCTCTTCCTCAGTCCAACATTGCCGATGTACCCCTCTTTTTGTACTTTCTTTGGGGCGAGTAGCCATAATCCGCTCAATATTCCTGACAGCAGGATGTGCCAATCGCTTATGTTGCCCAAGACCGATTTTCGATTTAAATATTCTCCCGCATTCCTCACAGACCAGACCTTCTACTGGAGCGGTTTCCTGAGCCCCTTTACATTTGGGAACATGGCAAGCAATACTTTGATGTTTCACATTCGTTTTCCCACAATTAGCACACTGAAACAGAATCTTTCTTTTTCCATGTGCTCTCTTTAGATGTTCAATAAACCCAGACATTTTTCCTATTCGGGTTCCACAGCACGGACATGGTGGATTCTTGTCCGGCACCTTTACCACCGGTGTGCCCTCGGCTGGCAAGTCAGGACTTGGACCCAAAATAGGCGTTGTTGGCAAAGGAGGAGCCATGGCACCAAGAGGTGAGAGTTCCTCTTCCCCCTCACTCTCTACCTCTTCATAGTGTGGGCTGATGACAATGCCCTCAAGCTCTGGAGAGGTCAGTTCCTCATAAACCTCAGGTAGGCCGCCCAGTCTCTCAACCAGAGAGGTAGAATAACCTCTTTCTGGTTCACCAATCCTGGAATTTACAAACTCCAGTCCCCTTAAATTCACAGTCTCATTCACCGACAATTCGTGGTCTTGG
>NW_028121431.1:112500-120000 GCF_965183815.1 Platalea leucorodia | reverse complement strand
GCGCCCGAGGCGCCTTGACGATGCCGGCAAGGCAGCGGAGGCCCCACGGCCACGGTTCCTGGGACAGCGACGGCCGCGCGCGCCCCGCCGCCACCCGGGGGTGGGCGGCGGACGCGGGGCCCTGCGTGCGGGCGGGAGGGCAGCGTCGGCTGAGAGCCGCCCCGACGGCCTTAACACCGGCAGAGCCGGCCCGACCGTGGAGCCTCTCCGACGCGCCCGAGGCGCCTTGACGATGCCGGCAAGGCAGCGGAGGCCCCACGGCCACGGTTCCTGGGACAGCGACGGCCGCGCGCGCCCCGCCGCCACCCGGGGGTGGGCGGCGGACGCGGGGCCCTGCGTGCGGGCGGGAGGGCAGCGTCGGCTGAGAGCCGCCCCGACGGCCTTAACACCGGCAGAGCCGGCCCGACCGTGGAGCCTCTCCGACGCGCCCGAGGCGCCTTGACGATGCCGGCAAGGCAGCGGAGGCCCCACGGCCACGGTTCCTGGGACAGCGACGGCCGCGCGCGCCCCGCCGCCACCCGGGGGTGGGCGGCGGACGCGGGGCCCTGCGTGCGGGCGGGAGGGCAGCGTCGGCTGAGAGCCGCCCCGACGGCCTTAACACCGGCAGAGCCGGCCCGACCGTGGAGCCTCTCCGACGCGCCCGAGGCGCCTTGACGATGCCGGCAAGGCAGCGGAGGCCCCACGGCCACGGTTCCTGGGACAGCGACGGCCGCGCGCGCCCCGCCGCCACCCGGGGGTGGGCGGCGGACGCGGGGCCCTGCGCGCGGGCGGGAGGGCAGCGTCGGCTGAGAGCCGCCCCGACGGCCTTAACACCGGCAGAGCCGGCCCGACCGTGGAGCCTCTCCGACGCGCCCGAGGCGCCTTGACGATGCCGGCAAGGCAGCGGAGGCCCCACGGCCACGGTTCCTGGGACAGCGACGGCCGCGCGCGCCCCGCCGCCAACCGGGGGTGGGCGGCGGACGCGGGGCTCTGCGTGCGGGCGAGCGGGCAACGTCCGCGAGAGGTGCTCCGACGGCCTGAACACCGGCAGAGCCGGCCCGCCGCGGAGCCTCTCCGACGTGCCTGGGGACGCCTCAGCGGGCGCTGCCTGGGGGTCTGGATCGGTAATAACGGGGGAGCGGGAGGTGCCGCCGGCCACCCGCTCCGGACGATTCCCTTCACTGAGGTCAACGGGACCGGGGGAAAGCTGCGGCTAGCTCAAGTCCCCCGGTCTTCCAGCGTTCGAGAGTGCTGGCGACCGCCGCCGGCCGCCAGTCTTTGCCCAGCCCGCAGGGAACCGCTTCCCCCGGGGAAAAAAAAAAAAAACAAACGACGCCAGGAAGGCTTGACAGCCCCGGCCCGTCTGCGTTCGGCTGCCGGCCACCGCGACCGGTCCGCCGCTCTCGGCCCGCTTCGCGGGCCCCGGCTTAGGGCCGGCGGAAAAAAAAGGGCGAGGCGCCGCCACCTCGCCCGTGCTACGCAGTCCCTTCACCGAGCCCTCCGGCGCTCCGAGAAGCCAGGGCAAGCCAGACACCACGGGCCGCCCACGTATGGCTCGTGCCGGCAAAAGGAGGGCGAGGCGCCGCCGCCTACGCCCGCGCCGTCCTCGGGCTCTCGGGGGCCGGGGAAAGCCGCGGCAGGCTCGAAACCCCCGGCCGTCTGCGTTCGGCTGCCGGCCACCGCGACCGGCCGCCGCTCTCTGCGCCCGCTTCGCGGGCCCCGGCTTAGGGCCGGCGGAAAAAAAAGGGCGAGGCGCCGCCACCTCGCCCGTGCTACGCAGTCCCTTCACCGAGCCCTCCGGCGCTCCGAGAAGCCAGGGCAAGCCAGACACCACGGGCCGCCCACGTATGGCTCGTGCCGGCAAAAGGAGGGCGAGGCGCCGCCGCCTACGCCCGCGCCGTCCTCGGGCTCTCGGGGGCCGGGGAAAGCCGCGGCAGGCTCGAAACCCCCGGCCGTCTGCGTTCGGCTGCCGGCCACCGCGACCGGCCACCGCTCTCTGCGCCCGCTTCGCGGGCCCCGGCTTAGGGCCGGAGAAAAAGGGCGAGGTGCCGCCAGCCTCGCCCATGCCACACCACTGGGCCCTCCGGAGCCGGGGCAAGCCGCGGCAGGCTCGAAACCCCCGGTCGTCTGCTTCCGCCATATGCCGGCAGTAAGCTCGCATCATCATCGGGCCCCGTGCGGGACCGGGGAGGAGAAAGCGCCGCAGAGGCTGGACCCCCTTCCCCGGCCTTGCACGTTCGAGTGCCGGCGACCACCGCCGGCCGCCGGTCTTTGCCCTTGATCCCCGCGGAGGGGTCTGCCGTTCCCTCTCGTGCCGCTCTGCCAACGGCCGCTCGCTAGCCCTGCTCCGGAGACGAGTCACCGCTCGCTCCTATAGTATGGACCGGTACGTCGCCGCCCCCAGAAAGATCCAAGACGGCCGTCTCCGCCCACCGGGGAGGCGCGCCAGCGACGCCGACTTTTACGATGACGTAACTGGAGGCAGCACAGAGCAGCGACCCCTTCGGCAGCTCCGAGGAAGCGGAGGGGACAACAGGTCTACCGCTCAGCCCCGGAAATGCGACTAAGTCCCGCCGGAGCCGGGTAGACCTGGCCGCCCTGTCCGACGGACGCTCCGGCAGCGACAGGCCGGGGTCGCCGGCCGCCGCTGGCGGCCGACCCGGGCTCCCGGAGCCGGGTAGACCTGGCAGCCGCCGCACGCGCGCCGGAGCCGGGTAGACCTGACAGCCGCCGACCCGGTCTCCGGAGCCGGGTAGACCTGGAAGCCGCCGCACGCGCGCCGGAGCCGGGTAGACCTGACAGCCGCTGCCTGCGCCGGAGCCGGGTAGACCTGGCAGCCGCTGCCGGCGCCGGAGCCGGGTAGACCTGGCGGCCGCCGCCGGCGCCGGAGCCGGGTAGACCTGACAGCCGCCGCCGGCGCCGGAGCCGGGTAGACCTGACGGCCACTGCCGGCGCCGGAGCCGGGTAGGCCTGCGGGCCGCTGCCGGCACCGGAGCCGGGTAGACCTGACAGCCGCCGACCCGGTCTCCGGAGCCGGGTAGACCTGGAAGCCGCCGCACGCGCGCCGGAGCCGGGTAGACCTGACAGCCGCTGCCTGCGCCGGAGCCGGGTAGACCTGGCAGCCGCTGCCGGCGCCGGAGCCGGGTAGACCTGACAGCCGCTGCCTGCGCCGGAGCCGGGTAGACCTGGCAGCCGCCGCCGGCGCCGGAGCCGGGTAGACCTGACAGCCGCCGCCGGCGCCGGAGCCGGGTAGACCTGACGGCCACTGCCGGCGCCGGAGCCGGGTAGGCCTGCGGGCCGCTGCCGGCACCGGAGCCGGGTAGACCTGACAGCCGCCGAACCGGTCTCCGGAGCCGGGTAGACCTGGAAGCCGCCGCACGCGCGCCGGAGCCGGGTAGACCTGGCGGCCGCCGCCGGCGCCGGAGCCGGGTAGACCTGCGGGCCGCCGCCGGCGCCGGAGCCGGGTAGACCTGGCAGCCGCCGCGCGCGCGCGCCGGAGCCGGGTAGACCTGGCAGCCGCCGCACGCGCGCCGGAGCCGGGTAGGCCTGCGGGCCGCTGCCGGCGCCGGAGCCGGGTAGACCTGGCAGCCGCTGCCGGCGCCGGAGCCGGGTAGACCTGTCGGCCGCCGCGCGCGCGCCGGAGCCGGGTAGACCTGCGGGCCGCCGCCGGCGCCGGAGCCGGGTAGACCTGGCGGCCGCCGACCCGGTCTCCGGAGCCGGGTAGACCTGGAAGCCGCCGCACGCGCGCCGGAGCCGGGTAGACCTGGCGGCCGCCGCCGGCGCCGGAGCCGGGTAGACCTGCGGGCCGCCGCCGGCGCCGGAGCCGGGTAGACCTGGCGGCCGCCGCCGGCGCCGGAGCCGGGTAGACCTGTGGGCCGCTGCCGGCGCCGGAGCCGGGTAGACCTGGCAGCCACCGCCGGCGCCGGAGCCGGGTAGACCTGGCAGCCGGTGCCGGCGCCGGAGCCGGGTAGACCTGCGGGCCGCTGCCGGAGCCGGGTAGACCTGTCGGCCCCCGAGGAGCCCGGTAGACCTGCCGGCCGCTCTGTGCTCCCGAGCCGGCTGGACCGTGCGACCCGGTTCTCCCGGCCGGGTTCGGGTGCGGGGGGGGGGGCGGCGGCGGAGGCGGTGGGGGGGGGTGTGTGCAATTTTTCGATATTTAAGGGAATCCGGTACAGAGGCCACCCTCTCCCGGTTCTGCCGGCCGGGGAGGGCCGGGTCATTCCCCCCCCCCCCGCCGTTTCCGAGATTTAAGCGCTTCTAACGAAAAGGCAGTAAGTTTAAACGTACTGTCTCATGCAAGACTTATTTGACCTTCTTCGCTTTCCAGATTAAACATCAATAAAATACTAATAAACAACTTTTTAAATTTTTTATTTCTTTTTTTTTTTTAAAAAAAAAAAAACACCCGCCGCACTCAAACGCGCGCACGCCCCTTCCCCGACCCGGTGGTCCGCCGCGCGCTGGCCGGCTTCACCGCCCCGGCCAGCCTCTCCGCTCCGCCTGCCCCCCTCGAACACACGCTCTGGCCGGCGGGGGACCGGGTAGAGGCGGCGGCCCCCATCGCGAGCCGCCCGGCTCCCCGGCGTGAGTTTGCCGTCCGCCGGGAGGCTTTAGGACCCCGGGCGCCCGTAGCCGGGTCCGGGTCCCGGCGCCGCCGGGCGCTCGGCGGCTTTTGTTTTTGGTTTCGCGGTGTGGGGTTTGGGGGGGGCTGGGGGGGGGGCGGGGGTGGGGTGGGGTGTGCGTTTTGTTCCTTTTTTTTTTCCCCGCTTGCCATCGTTTTATTTTACTCTGACCTTTTAAAACACAATAAATAGATTAAAACACACGTCTGCGATCCTGCAGACGCGCCCGCCCCCCGCGACATACGCGTCTCAGACACGCGCGCGCACCCCCCCCCCCCACGCACCCCCCCCACCCCCACCCCCCCCCCCCCACGCCTTGCCCCCCCCCCCCCCTCGCCCCAGCACGTAGCCCGCGTGCGTGTGCTCCCCCTCCCTCCCTCCCTGCGCTGCAGTTGCAGACCCGCAGCCCGGTAGGCGCGGCCCCTCCCCGACCCCAGACTCGCCGGCGCCCTGGAGCAGCAGGGGTCGGGGGGTGGTCCCCCCGTTGCCCGGCAACCGGGCCCCTGCCCGCAAGGAAAGGGCAGCGGTTCCCGCCGCGCCAACGGTCCTGCGCTCAGCCGCGGCGGCAGCGACAGGGAAGGGAGGCTGGCGCAGAGGCAGGCGAGAGCGGTCGGCGAGCAGGCAGGGAGCCTGGCGCAGAGGTAGGCTGGGGACGGGGTGGGGCGGGGGGCCCGCGTCTCCTTTCGGAGAAGATTTCTGTTTGGGTCGGTTAGGGTTTTTTTTTTCCTTCCCTTCTGCGTTTTTTCTCCTCTTTTTCTGACTGAGTGAGCGGGAGAGAAAGGCGGGAGCCGGGGCACGGGCACGGGCACGGGCACGGGCAGGGTAGCAACTCGGCAGCCAGGGTGAGAGACCGCCCGCCCCCGGGACTCCCCTCTGGCGCCCGGGCACGGAGCCGGCAGGAATGCCGCTGGGTCCTAAAGTCTCCCGCCTGCCTTCCCCGGGGCGGCAAACGTGCCGTAGGAAGGCGGGGGGGGGGGCCGGGGGGCTAGCGGGGGGGATGGGGGGGGGGGGGCGGGGGGGGCACGACGGCGTCAGCGGGAGGCGCGCGCGCGCGCTCCGCGTGCCTAACGTGCGCCCGTCTGGGGGGCGGGCGGGCGCGCGCGGGCCTGCGCCCACGCGCGTGGAGCGGCGGGCGAGGGGTTCGGGCCGGGGGTTACGTTTGTGGGCGAGCCGGGCGCCTCTCCGGGGGCGGGGGGTTCGGGGGGGGCACGTGCCCGCGCCGGGGGCCTGTTTAGTTTGGGGTGCGCGCACGCGGGAAGAAACGAAAAAGATTCGCGACGCTGTTGATGACGCCGCCTTCTCTGTTACAGCCCGCGTTGCCGGCGGCGTCGGTGTCCGGGCCCGCGCCCTTGCCGGTCGAAGCCGTCCCTGGGAAAGCAGCCGCCGCCGGCCTCGGCCCGGGCAGAGACGTGGGTCCCCAGGGCCGGGCTCCAGCGACCGCGCGGCAGGGCCCCGGCCGGGGCCGGCGGAGAGAGAGGCGGGCCGCGCTTCTAACAGACGGCCATCGGCGTTTCCGTCGCCGGCGGGATGCGTCGGAGCGGTGAGTCCCGCCGAGAGGACGGGCCCGGCGGCCTCAGGCGAGGGGGGACGGCTCCTTTGCCGGCGGCGGGGAGACGGCCCCGGGCGGGCCCGATCTTCCGGCGCGGCGGCCGCGAGAGCGCCTCGTCTCCGAGGACGCTCGGCTAAGTCGGCCCGGGCCGCGGGGAGCGTTTGTCGGGCACGTGGCCGGCCAGGACTTTGCTCAGAGGCCTGCGAGACCGCCGTCCCTCGGAGGCCCGGCCGCGTCCCCGGAGAGGCCTTCTCAGGGACGGAGGCCCGTCCCGGGAATCGCGGCGCCGGCTGGGCTGGGCTGGGCTGGGCTGGGCCGGGCCGGGCCGGGCCGGGCCGGGCCGGGGCGGGCGAGAGGCCCGTCCGGCTAACGAGTGACGGCCCGCCCGTGTTTTTCTCCGCTCCGGCCAGGTCTCGAGGCGACGTGGAAGGGGCTTGCCGCCCCAGGCCGAAAGCAGCTTCGCCCGGAGCCCCCGCGGAAGGTAGGCCGGCGACCCCCCGCCGCGGCCGCGCCGGGACGGACCCGATCAGGTAGCGGCCGCGAGCGAGGGCGCGGGGAACGCGGCCCCCGGCGGGCGGCGAGAGAAAAGAATAAAGGAAGGTTCTAAGGGGTAAAAGGGGAAGAAAAAAAAAAAAAAAAAAAAAAAAAAAGAAAAAAAGAGAAAGGGAAAAGAGAGAAACGATAATAAAAAAGGAGGCGGGGCGGGCGGGCGCTTCTGTACACGGACCCCTGCGGGGGGGCCCGGCCTCGGGAGGCCTCTCGATCTGCCGCTGCCCGTTCGTTGTCGATCGCATCGACGCGCGCCGGCCCGCGTTTCACGAAGGTAAGGAACGATTCGTGAACCGGTCGCCGGCACGGGGATCGGTCGCGGGCGACGGAGCGGTACGGATTCGTGGCTATCGGGCGATCCCTACCGTGAAGGAATTCACGAATCGACTCACGGATCCGACGGTTTACCGCTCGCGCGTAAATACCGATCGGTCTCCCCCTCCGACGCGAGAGCGATCGCGTCGTGGCAAAAGAAAGGCTGCGTCGATTCGTTTCTTATCGATGAGTAGAACGCTACGGTAATAAAACAGCACCGCTCTAACGACACCGTTTAATAGGGTTAACGTCGTCGACGCTCCACGGAATTCTCTCCAAAAAGAAAGCGACGTTCTTAAGAAGGGCTCGGCCTGTCACGACGCGCAAACGATCGACACCGTTACGGAGCTCCAAACTAAAAATTAAAACCCCAAAAAACCCCACCAAAACCACCGGAAACTACTCCAACGTAAGTCATACCAAATCTAATTCTCTAGCGGTAAAAAAAATAAAAATTCTACCGTACCGTGAGCACGGTGAGTAGTA
>NW_028121431.1:90000-100000 GCF_965183815.1 Platalea leucorodia | reverse complement strand
CGGCGCCAGAGGCCAACGCGACCAGCGGCGGACAGCGGCGGTGGGGGACGCCCCCCTGCCGCCCGCGACACGCCGCGGGGCCCACCCTCGCCCGGGTGGCCCCGCTACTCGCTTTCTTTCCCCGGTTTCTCGCCTCAACCGCACCACCGCCCAGCGCTGCTCGCGGCCGGCACCCACGGGCACCCGGGACCGAGGCCGGCACCGGCGCCTCGCGTGGTTTAGGACACCTGAGGGCTCGCGGGGCCACGCGGCCGTCACACAGCCCGGTTCGGTAAGGAAGCCCGAAGACCCCCCCCTTTGCCCGGCGGGGGGAAGGAAGGCAACACCTCGCATGCGACGGGAAGCGAATTGGAAAGGAGACCACCCTGCCTGAACACCGGACACCGCCGTGGCACCCTATTACGGGGAGCACGGAAGTGCCGGCCCGCCGGGGGCCCTCTCCGACGCGACCCGAAAGGCCTCATCGATCAGTAAAGCAAAGAAAAAGGAGCGGAGGCCCCACGGCCACGGTTCCTGGGACAGCGACGGCCGCGCGCGCCCCGCCGCCACCCGGGGGTGGGCGGCGGACGCGGGGCCCTGCGTGCGGGCGGGAGGGCAGCGTCGGCTGAGAGCCGCCCCGACGGCCTTAACACCGGCAGAGCCGGCCCGACCGTGGAGCCTCTCCGACGCGCCCGAGGCGCCTTGACGATGCCGGCAAGGCAGCGGAGGCCCCACGGCCACGGTTCCTGGGACAGCGACGGCCGCGCGCGCCCCGCCGCCACCCGGGGGTGGGCGGCGGACGCGGGGCCCTGCGTGCGGGCGGGAGGGCAGCGTCGGCTGAGAGCCGCCCCGACGGCCTTAACACCGGCAGAGCCGGCCCGACCGTGGAGCCTCTCCGACGCGCCCGAGGCGCCTTGACGATGCCGGCAAGGCAGCGGAGGCCCCACGGCCACGGTTCCTGGGACAGCGACGGCCGCGCGCGCCCCGCCGCCACCCGGGGGTGGGCGGCGGACGCGGGGCCCTGCGTGCGGGCGGGAGGGCAGCGTCGGCTGAGAGCCGCCCCGACGGCCTTAACACCGGCAGAGCCGGCCCGACCGTGGAGCCTCTCCGACGCGCCCGAGGCGCCTTGACGATGCCGGCAAGGCAGCGGAGGCCCCACGGCCACGGTTCCTGGGACAGCGACGGCCGCGCGCGCCCCGCCGCCACCCGGGGGTGGGCGGCGGACGCGGGGCCCTGCGTGCGGGCGGGAGGGCAGCGTCGGCTGAGAGCCGCCCCGACGGCCTTAACACCGGCAGAGCCGGCCCGACCGTGGAGCCTCTCCGACGCGCCCGAGGCGCCTTGACGATGCCGGCAAGGCAGCGGAGGCCCCACGGCCACGGTTCCTGGGACAGCGACGGCCGCGCGCGCCCCGCCGCCACCCGGGGGTGGGCGGCGGACGCGGGGCCCTGCGCGCGGGCGGGAGGGCAGCGTCGGCTGAGAGCCGCCCCGACGGCCTTAACACCGGCAGAGCCGGCCCGACCGTGGAGCCTCTCCGACGCGCCCGAGGCGCCTTGACGATGCCGGCAAGGCAGCGGAGGCCCCACGGCCACGGTTCCTGGGACAGCGACGGCCGCGCGCGCCCCGCCGCCAACCGGGGGTGGGCGGCGGACGCGGGGCTCTGCGTGCGGGCGAGCGGGCAACGTCCGCGAGAGGTGCTCCGACGGCCTGAACACCGGCAGAGCCGGCCCGCCGCGGAGCCTCTCCGACGTGCCTGGGGACGCCTCAGCGGGCGCTGCCTGGGGGTCTGGATCGGTAATAACGGGGGAGCGGGAGGTGCCGCCGGCCACCCGCTCCGGACGATTCCCTTCACTGAGGTCAACGGGACCGGGGGAAAGCTGCGGCTAGCTCAAGTCCCCCGGTCTTCCAGCGTTCGAGAGTGCTGGCGACCGCCGCCGGCCGCCAGTCTTTGCCCAGCCCGCAGGGAACCGCTTCCCCCGGGGAAAAAAAAAAAAAACAAACGACGCCAGGAAGGCTTGACAGCCCCGGCCCGTCTGCGTTCGGCTGCCGGCCACCGCGACCGGTCCGCCGCTCTCGGCCCGCTTCGCGGGCCCCGGCTTAGGGCCGGCGGAAAAAAAAGGGCGAGGCGCCGCCACCTCGCCCGTGCTACGCAGTCCCTTCACCGAGCCCTCCGGCGCTCCGAGAAGCCAGGGCAAGCCAGACACCACGGGCCGCCCACGTATGGCTCGTGCCGGCAAAAGGAGGGCGAGGCGCCGCCGCCTACGCCCGCGCCGTCCTCGGGCTCTCGGGGGCCGGGGAAAGCCGCGGCAGGCTCGAAACCCCCGGCCGTCTGCGTTCGGCTGCCGGCCACCGCGACCGGCCGCCGCTCTCTGCGCCCGCTTCGCGGGCCCCGGCTTAGGGCCGGCGGAAAAAAAAGGGCGAGGCGCCGCCACCTCGCCCGTGCTACGCAGTCCCTTCACCGAGCCCTCCGGCGCTCCGAGAAGCCAGGGCAAGCCAGACACCACGGGCCGCCCACGTATGGCTCGTGCCGGCAAAAGGAGGGCGAGGCGCCGCCGCCTACGCCCGCGCCGTCCTCGGGCTCTCGGGGGCCGGGGAAAGCCGCGGCAGGCTCGAAACCCCCGGCCGTCTGCGTTCGGCTGCCGGCCACCGCGACCGGCCACCGCTCTCTGCGCCCGCTTCGCGGGCCCCGGCTTAGGGCCGGAGAAAAAGGGCGAGGTGCCGCCAGCCTCGCCCATGCCACACCACTGGGCCCTCCGGAGCCGGGGCAAGCCGCGGCAGGCTCGAAACCCCCGGTCGTCTGCTTCCGCCATATGCCGGCAGTAAGCTCGCATCATCATCGGGCCCCGTGCGGGACCGGGGAGGAGAAAGCGCCGCAGAGGCTGGACCCCCTTCCCCGGCCTTGCACGTTCGAGTGCCGGCGACCACCGCCGGCCGCCGGTCTTTGCCCTTGATCCCCGCGGAGGGGTCTGCCGTTCCCTCTCGTGCCGCTCTGCCAACGGCCGCTCGCTAGCCCTGCTCCGGAGACGAGTCACCGCTCGCTCCTATAGTATGGACCGGTACGTCGCCGCCCCCAGAAAGATCCAAGACGGCCGTCTCCGCCCACCGGGGAGGCGCGCCAGCGACGCCGACTTTTACGATGACGTAACTGGAGGCAGCACAGAGCAGCGACCCCTTCGGCAGCTCCGAGGAAGCGGAGGGGACAACAGGTCTACCGCTCAGCCCCGGAAATGCGACTAAGTCCCGCCGGAGCCGGGTAGACCTGGCCGCCCTGTCCGACGGACGCTCCGGCAGCGACAGGCCGGGGTCGCCGGCCGCCGCTGGCGGCCGACCCGGGCTCCCGGAGCCGGGTAGACCTGGCAGCCGCCGCACGCGCGCCGGAGCCGGGTAGACCTGACAGCCGCCGACCCGGTCTCCGGAGCCGGGTAGACCTGGAAGCCGCCGCACGCGCGCCGGAGCCGGGTAGACCTGACAGCCGCTGCCTGCGCCGGAGCCGGGTAGACCTGGCAGCCGCTGCCGGCGCCGGAGCCGGGTAGACCTGGCGGCCGCCGCCGGCGCCGGAGCCGGGTAGACCTGACAGCCGCCGCCGGCGCCGGAGCCGGGTAGACCTGACGGCCACTGCCGGCGCCGGAGCCGGGTAGGCCTGCGGGCCGCTGCCGGCACCGGAGCCGGGTAGACCTGACAGCCGCCGACCCGGTCTCCGGAGCCGGGTAGACCTGGAAGCCGCCGCACGCGCGCCGGAGCCGGGTAGACCTGACAGCCGCTGCCTGCGCCGGAGCCGGGTAGACCTGGCAGCCGCTGCCGGCGCCGGAGCCGGGTAGACCTGACAGCCGCTGCCTGCGCCGGAGCCGGGTAGACCTGGCAGCCGCCGCCGGCGCCGGAGCCGGGTAGACCTGACAGCCGCCGCCGGCGCCGGAGCCGGGTAGACCTGACGGCCACTGCCGGCGCCGGAGCCGGGTAGGCCTGCGGGCCGCTGCCGGCACCGGAGCCGGGTAGACCTGACAGCCGCCGAACCGGTCTCCGGAGCCGGGTAGACCTGGAAGCCGCCGCACGCGCGCCGGAGCCGGGTAGACCTGGCGGCCGCCGCCGGCGCCGGAGCCGGGTAGACCTGCGGGCCGCCGCCGGCGCCGGAGCCGGGTAGACCTGGCAGCCGCCGCGCGCGCGCGCCGGAGCCGGGTAGACCTGGCAGCCGCCGCACGCGCGCCGGAGCCGGGTAGGCCTGCGGGCCGCTGCCGGCGCCGGAGCCGGGTAGACCTGGCAGCCGCTGCCGGCGCCGGAGCCGGGTAGACCTGTCGGCCGCCGCGCGCGCGCCGGAGCCGGGTAGACCTGCGGGCCGCCGCCGGCGCCGGAGCCGGGTAGACCTGGCGGCCGCCGACCCGGTCTCCGGAGCCGGGTAGACCTGGAAGCCGCCGCACGCGCGCCGGAGCCGGGTAGACCTGGCGGCCGCCGCCGGCGCCGGAGCCGGGTAGACCTGCGGGCCGCCGCCGGCGCCGGAGCCGGGTAGACCTGGCGGCCGCCGCCGGCGCCGGAGCCGGGTAGACCTGTGGGCCGCTGCCGGCGCCGGAGCCGGGTAGACCTGGCAGCCACCGCCGGCGCCGGAGCCGGGTAGACCTGGCAGCCGGTGCCGGCGCCGGAGCCGGGTAGACCTGCGGGCCGCTGCCGGAGCCGGGTAGACCTGTCGGCCCCCGAGGAGCCCGGTAGACCTGCCGGCCGCTCTGTGCTCCCGAGCCGGCTGGACCGTGCGACCCGGTTCTCCCGGCCGGGTTCGGGTGCGGGGGGGGGGGCGGCGGCGGAGGCGGTGGGGGGGGGTGTGTGCAATTTTTCGATATTTAAGGGAATCCGGTACAGAGGCCACCCTCTCCCGGTTCTGCCGGCCGGGGAGGGCCGGGTCATTCCCCCCCCCCCCGCCGTTTCCGAGATTTAAGCGCTTCTAACGAAAAGGCAGTAAGTTTAAACGTACTGTCTCATGCAAGACTTATTTGACCTTCTTCGCTTTCCAGATTAAACATCAATAAAATACTAATAAACAACTTTTTAAATTTTTTATTTCTTTTTTTTTTTTAAAAAAAAAAAAACACCCGCCGCACTCAAACGCGCGCACGCCCCTTCCCCGACCCGGTGGTCCGCCGCGCGCTGGCCGGCTTCACCGCCCCGGCCAGCCTCTCCGCTCCGCCTGCCCCCCTCGAACACACGCTCTGGCCGGCGGGGGACCGGGTAGAGGCGGCGGCCCCCATCGCGAGCCGCCCGGCTCCCCGGCGTGAGTTTGCCGTCCGCCGGGAGGCTTTAGGACCCCGGGCGCCCGTAGCCGGGTCCGGGTCCCGGCGCCGCCGGGCGCTCGGCGGCTTTTGTTTTTGGTTTCGCGGTGTGGGGTTTGGGGGGGGCTGGGGGGGGGGCGGGGGTGGGGTGGGGTGTGCGTTTTGTTCCTTTTTTTTTTCCCCGCTTGCCATCGTTTTATTTTACTCTGACCTTTTAAAACACAATAAATAGATTAAAACACACGTCTGCGATCCTGCAGACGCGCCCGCCCCCCGCGACATACGCGTCTCAGACACGCGCGCGCACCCCCCCCCCCCACGCACCCCCCCCACCCCCACCCCCCCCCCCCCACGCCTTGCCCCCCCCCCCCCCTCGCCCCAGCACGTAGCCCGCGTGCGTGTGCTCCCCCTCCCTCCCTCCCTGCGCTGCAGTTGCAGACCCGCAGCCCGGTAGGCGCGGCCCCTCCCCGACCCCAGACTCGCCGGCGCCCTGGAGCAGCAGGGGTCGGGGGGTGGTCCCCCCGTTGCCCGGCAACCGGGCCCCTGCCCGCAAGGAAAGGGCAGCGGTTCCCGCCGCGCCAACGGTCCTGCGCTCAGCCGCGGCGGCAGCGACAGGGAAGGGAGGCTGGCGCAGAGGCAGGCGAGAGCGGTCGGCGAGCAGGCAGGGAGCCTGGCGCAGAGGTAGGCTGGGGACGGGGTGGGGCGGGGGGCCCGCGTCTCCTTTCGGAGAAGATTTCTGTTTGGGTCGGTTAGGGTTTTTTTTTTCCTTCCCTTCTGCGTTTTTTCTCCTCTTTTTCTGACTGAGTGAGCGGGAGAGAAAGGCGGGAGCCGGGGCACGGGCACGGGCACGGGCACGGGCAGGGTAGCAACTCGGCAGCCAGGGTGAGAGACCGCCCGCCCCCGGGACTCCCCTCTGGCGCCCGGGCACGGAGCCGGCAGGAATGCCGCTGGGTCCTAAAGTCTCCCGCCTGCCTTCCCCGGGGCGGCAAACGTGCCGTAGGAAGGCGGGGGGGGGGGCCGGGGGGCTAGCGGGGGGGATGGGGGGGGGGGGGCGGGGGGGGCACGACGGCGTCAGCGGGAGGCGCGCGCGCGCGCTCCGCGTGCCTAACGTGCGCCCGTCTGGGGGGCGGGCGGGCGCGCGCGGGCCTGCGCCCACGCGCGTGGAGCGGCGGGCGAGGGGTTCGGGCCGGGGGTTACGTTTGTGGGCGAGCCGGGCGCCTCTCCGGGGGCGGGGGGTTCGGGGGGGGCACGTGCCCGCGCCGGGGGCCTGTTTAGTTTGGGGTGCGCGCACGCGGGAAGAAACGAAAAAGATTCGCGACGCTGTTGATGACGCCGCCTTCTCTGTTACAGCCCGCGTTGCCGGCGGCGTCGGTGTCCGGGCCCGCGCCCTTGCCGGTCGAAGCCGTCCCTGGGAAAGCAGCCGCCGCCGGCCTCGGCCCGGGCAGAGACGTGGGTCCCCAGGGCCGGGCTCCAGCGACCGCGCGGCAGGGCCCCGGCCGGGGCCGGCGGAGAGAGAGGCGGGCCGCGCTTCTAACAGACGGCCATCGGCGTTTCCGTCGCCGGCGGGATGCGTCGGAGCGGTGAGTCCCGCCGAGAGGACGGGCCCGGCGGCCTCAGGCGAGGGGGGACGGCTCCTTTGCCGGCGGCGGGGAGACGGCCCCGGGCGGGCCCGATCTTCCGGCGCGGCGGCCGCGAGAGCGCCTCGTCTCCGAGGACGCTCGGCTAAGTCGGCCCGGGCCGCGGGGAGCGTTTGTCGGGCACGTGGCCGGCCAGGACTTTGCTCAGAGGCCTGCGAGACCGCCGTCCCTCGGAGGCCCGGCCGCGTCCCCGGAGAGGCCTTCTCAGGGACGGAGGCCCGTCCCGGGAATCGCGGCGCCGGCTGGGCTGGGCTGGGCTGGGCTGGGCCGGGCCGGGCCGGGCCGGGCCGGGCCGGGGCGGGCGAGAGGCCCGTCCGGCTAACGAGTGACGGCCCGCCCGTGTTTTTCTCCGCTCCGGCCAGGTCTCGAGGCGACGTGGAAGGGGCTTGCCGCCCCAGGCCGAAAGCAGCTTCGCCCGGAGCCCCCGCGGAAGGTAGGCCGGCGACCCCCCGCCGCGGCCGCGCCGGGACGGACCCGATCAGGTAGCGGCCGCGAGCGAGGGCGCGGGGAACGCGGCCCCCGGCGGGCGGCGAGAGAAAAGAATAAAGGAAGGTTCTAAGGGGTAAAAGGGGAAGAAAAAAAAAAAAAAAAAAAAAAAAAAAGAAAAAAAGAGAAAGGGAAAAGAGAGAAACGATAATAAAAAAGGAGGCGGGGCGGGCGGGCGCTTCTGTACACGGACCCCTGCGGGGGGGCCCGGCCTCGGGAGGCCTCTCGATCTGCCGCTGCCCGTTCGTTGTCGATCGCATCGACGCGCGCCGGCCCGCGTTTCACGAAGGTAAGGAACGATTCGTGAACCGGTCGCCGGCACGGGGATCGGTCGCGGGCGACGGAGCGGTACGGATTCGTGGCTATCGGGCGATCCCTACCGTGAAGGAATTCACGAATCGACTCACGGATCCGACGGTTTACCGCTCGCGCGTAAATACCGATCGGTCTCCCCCTCCGACGCGAGAGCGATCGCGTCGTGGCAAAAGAAAGGCTGCGTCGATTCGTTTCTTATCGATGAGTAGAACGCTACGGTAATAAAACAGCACCGCTCTAACGACACCGTTTAATAGGGTTAACGTCGTCGACGCTCCACGGAATTCTCTCCAAAAAGAAAGCGACGTTCTTAAGAAGGGCTCGGCCTGTCACGACGCGCAAACGATCGACACCGTTACGGAGCTCCAAACTAAAAATTAAAACCCCAAAAAACCCCACCAAAACCACCGGAAACTACTCCAACGTAAGTCATACCAAATCTAATTCTCTAGCGGTAAAAAAAATAAAAATTCTACCGTACCGTGAGCACGGTGAGTAGTAATAGCGACGTTACTGGCGTCGGGGACTTCTTGTTTACTCGGAAAAGATCATCGCGAACGTTATTTATTGCTACTGTTGTTATTCTTGTTAGCGGCGGCGGCGGCGGTGGCGGTAGTCGTAGCAGCGTCGTCATCATCCTCTCGTGAGGATAAACTCACGACGTGTTATTAGCAATAGCGTGACTTGCTTTTGATATTCTGCGTGCCAATACTCAACGGTTTTGTGAACGGCGAATCGGTAACGAATAAAAGACTAATCGCGCATAAAAGACTAATCGTGCATAAGGTACGTCATTCGAAAGCGATGAATAAGTTATTATTCGTGGTAGTCGTCCTATTGAATAACGTGTAGTGCTTTTAGAACGACAAGCGAAAAAAGGAGGTTTTTCATAGCGTTAGCGCTGATCCTAACGCTGCTACGACGAATAACGTTTACTAATACTGAATTATTTCACGATTCCAAACGATCCATGGAATTCCATCAGGAGAAGCGCCAGAAGGTAAGAACGCTCGCGTGATTCTCTTTCGTACTGCGATTCGGGATAAATTTTAAGCCTTTCCGAACGAATAAATTAATAAAGACCGAAACCGGAACGGTAAAACAATCGATTAATAAACAAATTAATAACAACAAATTAACACGTTAAATAAACTGCATATTAACGATTCCTTCATTTTAATTAATAATATTTAATAATGATGATATTTAATAATGTTTAATAATAATAACAATTAATAATAAATTAATAAGTTAAATATCATTTAATAATTTGTTAATTTTAATGATCTAATAATAAATGGAGAAAATTTATAATTTACAATTATTGTTTAATTTATAACAATAAATAATAATAATTTATATTATTGTTATTAAATAATAATATAATATTATCAAAGTATAAATATTATTATTATAGGAATATTATATTCAATTATATAATATATACTATAATATTTAATATACTTAATATTTATAATATTAAATATTAATATATTTAATATTTATATTGAATGTATAATATTATTACATGATATTATAATATTGTTATATAAATATTATTATTATATCAATATAAATATTATTAAATGTATTAATTAAATATATCATTAAATATATTTAAATATATATAAAATACTATTGTTACATATTTATATATAAAATATTATTAAATATATTAATTAAATAATAATATAAATTATTCTTAAATAATAATAATTTATAATGATAATTTATATTATTATTATTAAATAATAATAATCTATATTGTTATTGAATTTTAATGATTAAAATTATAGTAATAAATTAATTAATAATATAGAGTAATATCTAACGACGCTAATAGGTATTAATTAATTAATTCATTAAACGAAAACAATTAATTCCTTATATCAGTAATGACGATAATGGCACGAATGAATAATCCGAGGAATAGATTAATACATAACGAGTTCAATAAAATAGGTCACAGGAAAATATTAATTTAATATAGAACAGTCATCTTTATACTTTTATATTAAAAGGGAATTAAAAAAAAAAAAAATTAAAACCTCGCCCACGACAAAAGCAAAAAAAAACCGAAACACAAACAGAAAGACAGTTCTACCCAGGCCCACGGGCAGGGAGGCCAGGTCTACCCCGGGCACCGGGCAAGGAGGCCTGGTCTACCCCGGGCCCACGGGCAGGGAGGCCAGGTCTACCCCGGGCAGCGGGCAGGGAGGCCAGGTCTACCCCGAGCACCGGGCAGGGAGGCCTGGTCTACCCCGGGCACCGGGCAGGGAGGCCTGGTCTACCCCGGGCCCACGGGCAGGGAGGCCTGGTCTACCCCGGGCCCAC
>NW_028121431.1:70000-77500 GCF_965183815.1 Platalea leucorodia | reverse complement strand
GGGGGTGGGCGGCGGACGCGGGGCCCTGCGCGCGGGCGGGAGGGCAGCGTCGGCTGAGAGCCGCCCCGACGGCCTTAACACCGGCAGAGCCGGCCCGACCGTGGAGCCTCTCCGACGCGCCCGAGGCGCCTTGACGATGCCGGCAAGGCAGCGGAGGCCCCACGGCCACGGTTCCTGGGACAGCGACGGCCGCGCGCGCCCCGCCGCCAACCGGGGGTGGGCGGCGGACGCGGGGCTCTGCGTGCGGGCGAGCGGGCAACGTCCGCGAGAGGTGCTCCGACGGCCTGAACACCGGCAGAGCCGGCCCGCCGCGGAGCCTCTCCGACGTGCCTGGGGACGCCTCAGCGGGCGCTGCCTGGGGGTCTGGATCGGTAATAACGGGGGAGCGGGAGGTGCCGCCGGCCACCCGCTCCGGACGATTCCCTTCACTGAGGTCAACGGGACCGGGGGAAAGCTGCGGCTAGCTCAAGTCCCCCGGTCTTCCAGCGTTCGAGAGTGCTGGCGACCGCCGCCGGCCGCCAGTCTTTGCCCAGCCCGCAGGGAACCGCTTCCCCCGGGGAAAAAAAAAAAAAACAAACGACGCCAGGAAGGCTTGACAGCCCCGGCCCGTCTGCGTTCGGCTGCCGGCCACCGCGACCGGTCCGCCGCTCTCGGCCCGCTTCGCGGGCCCCGGCTTAGGGCCGGCGGAAAAAAAAGGGCGAGGCGCCGCCACCTCGCCCGTGCTACGCAGTCCCTTCACCGAGCCCTCCGGCGCTCCGAGAAGCCAGGGCAAGCCAGACACCACGGGCCGCCCACGTATGGCTCGTGCCGGCAAAAGGAGGGCGAGGCGCCGCCGCCTACGCCCGCGCCGTCCTCGGGCTCTCGGGGGCCGGGGAAAGCCGCGGCAGGCTCGAAACCCCCGGCCGTCTGCGTTCGGCTGCCGGCCACCGCGACCGGCCGCCGCTCTCTGCGCCCGCTTCGCGGGCCCCGGCTTAGGGCCGGCGGAAAAAAAAGGGCGAGGCGCCGCCACCTCGCCCGTGCTACGCAGTCCCTTCACCGAGCCCTCCGGCGCTCCGAGAAGCCAGGGCAAGCCAGACACCACGGGCCGCCCACGTATGGCTCGTGCCGGCAAAAGGAGGGCGAGGCGCCGCCGCCTACGCCCGCGCCGTCCTCGGGCTCTCGGGGGCCGGGGAAAGCCGCGGCAGGCTCGAAACCCCCGGCCGTCTGCGTTCGGCTGCCGGCCACCGCGACCGGCCACCGCTCTCTGCGCCCGCTTCGCGGGCCCCGGCTTAGGGCCGGAGAAAAAGGGCGAGGTGCCGCCAGCCTCGCCCATGCCACACCACTGGGCCCTCCGGAGCCGGGGCAAGCCGCGGCAGGCTCGAAACCCCCGGTCGTCTGCTTCCGCCATATGCCGGCAGTAAGCTCGCATCATCATCGGGCCCCGTGCGGGACCGGGGAGGAGAAAGCGCCGCAGAGGCTGGACCCCCTTCCCCGGCCTTGCACGTTCGAGTGCCGGCGACCACCGCCGGCCGCCGGTCTTTGCCCTTGATCCCCGCGGAGGGGTCTGCCGTTCCCTCTCGTGCCGCTCTGCCAACGGCCGCTCGCTAGCCCTGCTCCGGAGACGAGTCACCGCTCGCTCCTATAGTATGGACCGGTACGTCGCCGCCCCCAGAAAGATCCAAGACGGCCGTCTCCGCCCACCGGGGAGGCGCGCCAGCGACGCCGACTTTTACGATGACGTAACTGGAGGCAGCACAGAGCAGCGACCCCTTCGGCAGCTCCGAGGAAGCGGAGGGGACAACAGGTCTACCGCTCAGCCCCGGAAATGCGACTAAGTCCCGCCGGAGCCGGGTAGACCTGGCCGCCCTGTCCGACGGACGCTCCGGCAGCGACAGGCCGGGGTCGCCGGCCGCCGCTGGCGGCCGACCCGGGCTCCCGGAGCCGGGTAGACCTGGCAGCCGCCGCACGCGCGCCGGAGCCGGGTAGACCTGACAGCCGCCGACCCGGTCTCCGGAGCCGGGTAGACCTGGAAGCCGCCGCACGCGCGCCGGAGCCGGGTAGACCTGACAGCCGCTGCCTGCGCCGGAGCCGGGTAGACCTGGCAGCCGCTGCCGGCGCCGGAGCCGGGTAGACCTGGCGGCCGCCGCCGGCGCCGGAGCCGGGTAGACCTGACAGCCGCCGCCGGCGCCGGAGCCGGGTAGACCTGACGGCCACTGCCGGCGCCGGAGCCGGGTAGGCCTGCGGGCCGCTGCCGGCACCGGAGCCGGGTAGACCTGACAGCCGCCGACCCGGTCTCCGGAGCCGGGTAGACCTGGAAGCCGCCGCACGCGCGCCGGAGCCGGGTAGACCTGACAGCCGCTGCCTGCGCCGGAGCCGGGTAGACCTGGCAGCCGCTGCCGGCGCCGGAGCCGGGTAGACCTGACAGCCGCTGCCTGCGCCGGAGCCGGGTAGACCTGGCAGCCGCCGCCGGCGCCGGAGCCGGGTAGACCTGACAGCCGCCGCCGGCGCCGGAGCCGGGTAGACCTGACGGCCACTGCCGGCGCCGGAGCCGGGTAGGCCTGCGGGCCGCTGCCGGCACCGGAGCCGGGTAGACCTGACAGCCGCCGAACCGGTCTCCGGAGCCGGGTAGACCTGGAAGCCGCCGCACGCGCGCCGGAGCCGGGTAGACCTGGCGGCCGCCGCCGGCGCCGGAGCCGGGTAGACCTGCGGGCCGCCGCCGGCGCCGGAGCCGGGTAGACCTGGCAGCCGCCGCGCGCGCGCGCCGGAGCCGGGTAGACCTGGCAGCCGCCGCACGCGCGCCGGAGCCGGGTAGGCCTGCGGGCCGCTGCCGGCGCCGGAGCCGGGTAGACCTGGCAGCCGCTGCCGGCGCCGGAGCCGGGTAGACCTGTCGGCCGCCGCGCGCGCGCCGGAGCCGGGTAGACCTGCGGGCCGCCGCCGGCGCCGGAGCCGGGTAGACCTGGCGGCCGCCGACCCGGTCTCCGGAGCCGGGTAGACCTGGAAGCCGCCGCACGCGCGCCGGAGCCGGGTAGACCTGGCGGCCGCCGCCGGCGCCGGAGCCGGGTAGACCTGCGGGCCGCCGCCGGCGCCGGAGCCGGGTAGACCTGGCGGCCGCCGCCGGCGCCGGAGCCGGGTAGACCTGTGGGCCGCTGCCGGCGCCGGAGCCGGGTAGACCTGGCAGCCACCGCCGGCGCCGGAGCCGGGTAGACCTGGCAGCCGGTGCCGGCGCCGGAGCCGGGTAGACCTGCGGGCCGCTGCCGGAGCCGGGTAGACCTGTCGGCCCCCGAGGAGCCCGGTAGACCTGCCGGCCGCTCTGTGCTCCCGAGCCGGCTGGACCGTGCGACCCGGTTCTCCCGGCCGGGTTCGGGTGCGGGGGGGGGGGCGGCGGCGGAGGCGGTGGGGGGGGGTGTGTGCAATTTTTCGATATTTAAGGGAATCCGGTACAGAGGCCACCCTCTCCCGGTTCTGCCGGCCGGGGAGGGCCGGGTCATTCCCCCCCCCCCCGCCGTTTCCGAGATTTAAGCGCTTCTAACGAAAAGGCAGTAAGTTTAAACGTACTGTCTCATGCAAGACTTATTTGACCTTCTTCGCTTTCCAGATTAAACATCAATAAAATACTAATAAACAACTTTTTAAATTTTTTATTTCTTTTTTTTTTTTAAAAAAAAAAAAACACCCGCCGCACTCAAACGCGCGCACGCCCCTTCCCCGACCCGGTGGTCCGCCGCGCGCTGGCCGGCTTCACCGCCCCGGCCAGCCTCTCCGCTCCGCCTGCCCCCCTCGAACACACGCTCTGGCCGGCGGGGGACCGGGTAGAGGCGGCGGCCCCCATCGCGAGCCGCCCGGCTCCCCGGCGTGAGTTTGCCGTCCGCCGGGAGGCTTTAGGACCCCGGGCGCCCGTAGCCGGGTCCGGGTCCCGGCGCCGCCGGGCGCTCGGCGGCTTTTGTTTTTGGTTTCGCGGTGTGGGGTTTGGGGGGGGCTGGGGGGGGGGCGGGGGTGGGGTGGGGTGTGCGTTTTGTTCCTTTTTTTTTTCCCCGCTTGCCATCGTTTTATTTTACTCTGACCTTTTAAAACACAATAAATAGATTAAAACACACGTCTGCGATCCTGCAGACGCGCCCGCCCCCCGCGACATACGCGTCTCAGACACGCGCGCGCACCCCCCCCCCCCACGCACCCCCCCCACCCCCACCCCCCCCCCCCCACGCCTTGCCCCCCCCCCCCCCTCGCCCCAGCACGTAGCCCGCGTGCGTGTGCTCCCCCTCCCTCCCTCCCTGCGCTGCAGTTGCAGACCCGCAGCCCGGTAGGCGCGGCCCCTCCCCGACCCCAGACTCGCCGGCGCCCTGGAGCAGCAGGGGTCGGGGGGTGGTCCCCCCGTTGCCCGGCAACCGGGCCCCTGCCCGCAAGGAAAGGGCAGCGGTTCCCGCCGCGCCAACGGTCCTGCGCTCAGCCGCGGCGGCAGCGACAGGGAAGGGAGGCTGGCGCAGAGGCAGGCGAGAGCGGTCGGCGAGCAGGCAGGGAGCCTGGCGCAGAGGTAGGCTGGGGACGGGGTGGGGCGGGGGGCCCGCGTCTCCTTTCGGAGAAGATTTCTGTTTGGGTCGGTTAGGGTTTTTTTTTTCCTTCCCTTCTGCGTTTTTTCTCCTCTTTTTCTGACTGAGTGAGCGGGAGAGAAAGGCGGGAGCCGGGGCACGGGCACGGGCACGGGCACGGGCAGGGTAGCAACTCGGCAGCCAGGGTGAGAGACCGCCCGCCCCCGGGACTCCCCTCTGGCGCCCGGGCACGGAGCCGGCAGGAATGCCGCTGGGTCCTAAAGTCTCCCGCCTGCCTTCCCCGGGGCGGCAAACGTGCCGTAGGAAGGCGGGGGGGGGGGCCGGGGGGCTAGCGGGGGGGATGGGGGGGGGGGGGCGGGGGGGGCACGACGGCGTCAGCGGGAGGCGCGCGCGCGCGCTCCGCGTGCCTAACGTGCGCCCGTCTGGGGGGCGGGCGGGCGCGCGCGGGCCTGCGCCCACGCGCGTGGAGCGGCGGGCGAGGGGTTCGGGCCGGGGGTTACGTTTGTGGGCGAGCCGGGCGCCTCTCCGGGGGCGGGGGGTTCGGGGGGGGCACGTGCCCGCGCCGGGGGCCTGTTTAGTTTGGGGTGCGCGCACGCGGGAAGAAACGAAAAAGATTCGCGACGCTGTTGATGACGCCGCCTTCTCTGTTACAGCCCGCGTTGCCGGCGGCGTCGGTGTCCGGGCCCGCGCCCTTGCCGGTCGAAGCCGTCCCTGGGAAAGCAGCCGCCGCCGGCCTCGGCCCGGGCAGAGACGTGGGTCCCCAGGGCCGGGCTCCAGCGACCGCGCGGCAGGGCCCCGGCCGGGGCCGGCGGAGAGAGAGGCGGGCCGCGCTTCTAACAGACGGCCATCGGCGTTTCCGTCGCCGGCGGGATGCGTCGGAGCGGTGAGTCCCGCCGAGAGGACGGGCCCGGCGGCCTCAGGCGAGGGGGGACGGCTCCTTTGCCGGCGGCGGGGAGACGGCCCCGGGCGGGCCCGATCTTCCGGCGCGGCGGCCGCGAGAGCGCCTCGTCTCCGAGGACGCTCGGCTAAGTCGGCCCGGGCCGCGGGGAGCGTTTGTCGGGCACGTGGCCGGCCAGGACTTTGCTCAGAGGCCTGCGAGACCGCCGTCCCTCGGAGGCCCGGCCGCGTCCCCGGAGAGGCCTTCTCAGGGACGGAGGCCCGTCCCGGGAATCGCGGCGCCGGCTGGGCTGGGCTGGGCTGGGCTGGGCCGGGCCGGGCCGGGCCGGGCCGGGCCGGGGCGGGCGAGAGGCCCGTCCGGCTAACGAGTGACGGCCCGCCCGTGTTTTTCTCCGCTCCGGCCAGGTCTCGAGGCGACGTGGAAGGGGCTTGCCGCCCCAGGCCGAAAGCAGCTTCGCCCGGAGCCCCCGCGGAAGGTAGGCCGGCGACCCCCCGCCGCGGCCGCGCCGGGACGGACCCGATCAGGTAGCGGCCGCGAGCGAGGGCGCGGGGAACGCGGCCCCCGGCGGGCGGCGAGAGAAAAGAATAAAGGAAGGTTCTAAGGGGTAAAAGGGGAAGAAAAAAAAAAAAAAAAAAAAAAAAAAAGAAAAAAAGAGAAAGGGAAAAGAGAGAAACGATAATAAAAAAGGAGGCGGGGCGGGCGGGCGCTTCTGTACACGGACCCCTGCGGGGGGGCCCGGCCTCGGGAGGCCTCTCGATCTGCCGCTGCCCGTTCGTTGTCGATCGCATCGACGCGCGCCGGCCCGCGTTTCACGAAGGTAAGGAACGATTCGTGAACCGGTCGCCGGCACGGGGATCGGTCGCGGGCGACGGAGCGGTACGGATTCGTGGCTATCGGGCGATCCCTACCGTGAAGGAATTCACGAATCGACTCACGGATCCGACGGTTTACCGCTCGCGCGTAAATACCGATCGGTCTCCCCCTCCGACGCGAGAGCGATCGCGTCGTGGCAAAAGAAAGGCTGCGTCGATTCGTTTCTTATCGATGAGTAGAACGCTACGGTAATAAAACAGCACCGCTCTAACGACACCGTTTAATAGGGTTAACGTCGTCGACGCTCCACGGAATTCTCTCCAAAAAGAAAGCGACGTTCTTAAGAAGGGCTCGGCCTGTCACGACGCGCAAACGATCGACACCGTTACGGAGCTCCAAACTAAAAATTAAAACCCCAAAAAACCCCACCAAAACCACCGGAAACTACTCCAACGTAAGTCATACCAAATCTAATTCTCTAGCGGTAAAAAAAATAAAAATTCTACCGTACCGTGAGCACGGTGAGTAGTAATAGCGACGTTACTGGCGTCGGGGACTTCTTGTTTACTCGGAAAAGATCATCGCGAACGTTATTTATTGCTACTGTTGTTATTCTTGTTAGCGGCGGCGGCGGCGGTGGCGGTAGTCGTAGCAGCGTCGTCATCATCCTCTCGTGAGGATAAACTCACGACGTGTTATTAGCAATAGCGTGACTTGCTTTTGATATTCTGCGTGCCAATACTCAACGGTTTTGTGAACGGCGAATCGGTAACGAATAAAAGACTAATCGCGCATAAAAGACTAATCGTGCATAAGGTACGTCATTCGAAAGCGATGAATAAGTTATTATTCGTGGTAGTCGTCCTATTGAATAACGTGTAGTGCTTTTAGAACGACAAGCGAAAAAAGGAGGTTTTTCATAGCGTTAGCGCTGATCCTAACGCTGCTACGACGAATAACGTTTACTAATACTGAATTATTTCACGATTCCAAACGATCCATGGAATTCCATCAGGAGAAGCGCCAGAAGGTAAGAACGCTCGCGTGATTCTCTTTCGTACTGCGATTCGGGATAAATTTTAAGCCTTTCCGAACGAATAAATTAATAAAGACCGAAACCGGAACGGTAAAACAATCGATTAATAAACAAATTAATAACAACAAATTAACACGTTAAATAAACTGCATATTAACGATTCCTTCATTTTAATTAATAATATTTAATAATGATGATATTTAATAATGTTTAATAATAATAACAAT
>NW_028121431.1:50000-57500 GCF_965183815.1 Platalea leucorodia | reverse complement strand
CCTTTGCCCGGCGGGGGGAAGGAAGGCAACACCTCGCATGCGACGGGAAGCGAATTGGAAAGGAGACCACCCTGCCTGAACACCGGACACCGCCGTGGCACCCTATTACGGGGAGCACGGAAGTGCCGGCCCGCCGGGGGCCCTCTCCGACGCGACCCGAAAGGCCTCATCGATCAGTAAAGCAAAGAAAAAGGAGCGGAGGCCCCACGGCCACGGTTCCTGGGACAGCGACGGCCGCGCGCGCCCCGCCGCCACCCGGGGGTGGGCGGCGGACGCGGGGCCCTGCGTGCGGGCGGGAGGGCAGCGTCGGCTGAGAGCCGCCCCGACGGCCTTAACACCGGCAGAGCCGGCCCGACCGTGGAGCCTCTCCGACGCGCCCGAGGCGCCTTGACGATGCCGGCAAGGCAGCGGAGGCCCCACGGCCACGGTTCCTGGGACAGCGACGGCCGCGCGCGCCCCGCCGCCACCCGGGGGTGGGCGGCGGACGCGGGGCCCTGCGTGCGGGCGGGAGGGCAGCGTCGGCTGAGAGCCGCCCCGACGGCCTTAACACCGGCAGAGCCGGCCCGACCGTGGAGCCTCTCCGACGCGCCCGAGGCGCCTTGACGATGCCGGCAAGGCAGCGGAGGCCCCACGGCCACGGTTCCTGGGACAGCGACGGCCGCGCGCGCCCCGCCGCCACCCGGGGGTGGGCGGCGGACGCGGGGCCCTGCGTGCGGGCGGGAGGGCAGCGTCGGCTGAGAGCCGCCCCGACGGCCTTAACACCGGCAGAGCCGGCCCGACCGTGGAGCCTCTCCGACGCGCCCGAGGCGCCTTGACGATGCCGGCAAGGCAGCGGAGGCCCCACGGCCACGGTTCCTGGGACAGCGACGGCCGCGCGCGCCCCGCCGCCACCCGGGGGTGGGCGGCGGACGCGGGGCCCTGCGTGCGGGCGGGAGGGCAGCGTCGGCTGAGAGCCGCCCCGACGGCCTTAACACCGGCAGAGCCGGCCCGACCGTGGAGCCTCTCCGACGCGCCCGAGGCGCCTTGACGATGCCGGCAAGGCAGCGGAGGCCCCACGGCCACGGTTCCTGGGACAGCGACGGCCGCGCGCGCCCCGCCGCCACCCGGGGGTGGGCGGCGGACGCGGGGCCCTGCGCGCGGGCGGGAGGGCAGCGTCGGCTGAGAGCCGCCCCGACGGCCTTAACACCGGCAGAGCCGGCCCGACCGTGGAGCCTCTCCGACGCGCCCGAGGCGCCTTGACGATGCCGGCAAGGCAGCGGAGGCCCCACGGCCACGGTTCCTGGGACAGCGACGGCCGCGCGCGCCCCGCCGCCAACCGGGGGTGGGCGGCGGACGCGGGGCTCTGCGTGCGGGCGAGCGGGCAACGTCCGCGAGAGGTGCTCCGACGGCCTGAACACCGGCAGAGCCGGCCCGCCGCGGAGCCTCTCCGACGTGCCTGGGGACGCCTCAGCGGGCGCTGCCTGGGGGTCTGGATCGGTAATAACGGGGGAGCGGGAGGTGCCGCCGGCCACCCGCTCCGGACGATTCCCTTCACTGAGGTCAACGGGACCGGGGGAAAGCTGCGGCTAGCTCAAGTCCCCCGGTCTTCCAGCGTTCGAGAGTGCTGGCGACCGCCGCCGGCCGCCAGTCTTTGCCCAGCCCGCAGGGAACCGCTTCCCCCGGGGAAAAAAAAAAAAAACAAACGACGCCAGGAAGGCTTGACAGCCCCGGCCCGTCTGCGTTCGGCTGCCGGCCACCGCGACCGGTCCGCCGCTCTCGGCCCGCTTCGCGGGCCCCGGCTTAGGGCCGGCGGAAAAAAAAGGGCGAGGCGCCGCCACCTCGCCCGTGCTACGCAGTCCCTTCACCGAGCCCTCCGGCGCTCCGAGAAGCCAGGGCAAGCCAGACACCACGGGCCGCCCACGTATGGCTCGTGCCGGCAAAAGGAGGGCGAGGCGCCGCCGCCTACGCCCGCGCCGTCCTCGGGCTCTCGGGGGCCGGGGAAAGCCGCGGCAGGCTCGAAACCCCCGGCCGTCTGCGTTCGGCTGCCGGCCACCGCGACCGGCCGCCGCTCTCTGCGCCCGCTTCGCGGGCCCCGGCTTAGGGCCGGCGGAAAAAAAAGGGCGAGGCGCCGCCACCTCGCCCGTGCTACGCAGTCCCTTCACCGAGCCCTCCGGCGCTCCGAGAAGCCAGGGCAAGCCAGACACCACGGGCCGCCCACGTATGGCTCGTGCCGGCAAAAGGAGGGCGAGGCGCCGCCGCCTACGCCCGCGCCGTCCTCGGGCTCTCGGGGGCCGGGGAAAGCCGCGGCAGGCTCGAAACCCCCGGCCGTCTGCGTTCGGCTGCCGGCCACCGCGACCGGCCACCGCTCTCTGCGCCCGCTTCGCGGGCCCCGGCTTAGGGCCGGAGAAAAAGGGCGAGGTGCCGCCAGCCTCGCCCATGCCACACCACTGGGCCCTCCGGAGCCGGGGCAAGCCGCGGCAGGCTCGAAACCCCCGGTCGTCTGCTTCCGCCATATGCCGGCAGTAAGCTCGCATCATCATCGGGCCCCGTGCGGGACCGGGGAGGAGAAAGCGCCGCAGAGGCTGGACCCCCTTCCCCGGCCTTGCACGTTCGAGTGCCGGCGACCACCGCCGGCCGCCGGTCTTTGCCCTTGATCCCCGCGGAGGGGTCTGCCGTTCCCTCTCGTGCCGCTCTGCCAACGGCCGCTCGCTAGCCCTGCTCCGGAGACGAGTCACCGCTCGCTCCTATAGTATGGACCGGTACGTCGCCGCCCCCAGAAAGATCCAAGACGGCCGTCTCCGCCCACCGGGGAGGCGCGCCAGCGACGCCGACTTTTACGATGACGTAACTGGAGGCAGCACAGAGCAGCGACCCCTTCGGCAGCTCCGAGGAAGCGGAGGGGACAACAGGTCTACCGCTCAGCCCCGGAAATGCGACTAAGTCCCGCCGGAGCCGGGTAGACCTGGCCGCCCTGTCCGACGGACGCTCCGGCAGCGACAGGCCGGGGTCGCCGGCCGCCGCTGGCGGCCGACCCGGGCTCCCGGAGCCGGGTAGACCTGGCAGCCGCCGCACGCGCGCCGGAGCCGGGTAGACCTGACAGCCGCCGACCCGGTCTCCGGAGCCGGGTAGACCTGGAAGCCGCCGCACGCGCGCCGGAGCCGGGTAGACCTGACAGCCGCTGCCTGCGCCGGAGCCGGGTAGACCTGGCAGCCGCTGCCGGCGCCGGAGCCGGGTAGACCTGGCGGCCGCCGCCGGCGCCGGAGCCGGGTAGACCTGACAGCCGCCGCCGGCGCCGGAGCCGGGTAGACCTGACGGCCACTGCCGGCGCCGGAGCCGGGTAGGCCTGCGGGCCGCTGCCGGCACCGGAGCCGGGTAGACCTGACAGCCGCCGACCCGGTCTCCGGAGCCGGGTAGACCTGGAAGCCGCCGCACGCGCGCCGGAGCCGGGTAGACCTGACAGCCGCTGCCTGCGCCGGAGCCGGGTAGACCTGGCAGCCGCTGCCGGCGCCGGAGCCGGGTAGACCTGACAGCCGCTGCCTGCGCCGGAGCCGGGTAGACCTGGCAGCCGCCGCCGGCGCCGGAGCCGGGTAGACCTGACAGCCGCCGCCGGCGCCGGAGCCGGGTAGACCTGACGGCCACTGCCGGCGCCGGAGCCGGGTAGGCCTGCGGGCCGCTGCCGGCACCGGAGCCGGGTAGACCTGACAGCCGCCGAACCGGTCTCCGGAGCCGGGTAGACCTGGAAGCCGCCGCACGCGCGCCGGAGCCGGGTAGACCTGGCGGCCGCCGCCGGCGCCGGAGCCGGGTAGACCTGCGGGCCGCCGCCGGCGCCGGAGCCGGGTAGACCTGGCAGCCGCCGCGCGCGCGCGCCGGAGCCGGGTAGACCTGGCAGCCGCCGCACGCGCGCCGGAGCCGGGTAGGCCTGCGGGCCGCTGCCGGCGCCGGAGCCGGGTAGACCTGGCAGCCGCTGCCGGCGCCGGAGCCGGGTAGACCTGTCGGCCGCCGCGCGCGCGCCGGAGCCGGGTAGACCTGCGGGCCGCCGCCGGCGCCGGAGCCGGGTAGACCTGGCGGCCGCCGACCCGGTCTCCGGAGCCGGGTAGACCTGGAAGCCGCCGCACGCGCGCCGGAGCCGGGTAGACCTGGCGGCCGCCGCCGGCGCCGGAGCCGGGTAGACCTGCGGGCCGCCGCCGGCGCCGGAGCCGGGTAGACCTGGCGGCCGCCGCCGGCGCCGGAGCCGGGTAGACCTGGCAGCCACCGCCGGCGCCGGAGCCGGGTAGACCTGGCAGCCACCGCCGGCGCCGGAGCCGGGTAGACCTGGCAGCCGGTGCCGGCGCCGGAGCCGGGTAGACCTGCGGGCCGCTGCCGGAGCCGGGTAGACCTGTCGGCCCCCGAGGAGCCCGGTAGACCTGCCGGCCGCTCTGTGCTCCCGAGCCGGCTGGACCGTGCGACCCGGTTCTCCCGGCCGGGTTCGGGTGCGGGGGGGGGGGGCGGCGGCGGAGGCGGTGGGGGGGGGTGTGTGCAATTTTTCGATATTTAAGGGAATCCGGTACAGAGGCCACCCTCTCCCGGTTCTGCCGGCCGGGGAGGGCCGGGTCATTCCCCCCCCCCCCGCCGTTTCCGAGATTTAAGCGCTTCTAACGAAAAGGCAGTAAGTTTAAACGTACTGTCTCATGCAAGACTTATTTGACCTTCTTCGCTTTCCAGATTAAACATCAATAAAATACTAATAAACAACTTTTTAAATTTTTTATTTCTTTTTTTTTTTTAAAAAAAAAAAAACACCCGCCGCACTCAAACGCGCGCACGCCCCTTCCCCGACCCGGTGGTCCGCCGCGCGCTGGCCGGCTTCACCGCCCCGGCCAGCCTCTCCGCTCCGCCTGCCCCCCTCGAACACACGCTCTGGCCGGCGGGGGACCGGGTAGAGGCGGCGGCCCCCATCGCGAGCCGCCCGGCTCCCCGGCGTGAGTTTGCCGTCCGCCGGGAGGCTTTAGGACCCCGGGCGCCCGTAGCCGGGTCCGGGTCCCGGCGCCGCCGGGCGCTCGGCGGCTTTTGTTTTTGGTTTCGCGGTGTGGGGTTTGGGGGGGGCTGGGGGGGGGGCGGGGGTGGGGTGGGGTGTGCGTTTTGTTCCTTTTTTTTTTCCCCGCTTGCCATCGTTTTATTTTACTCTGACCTTTTAAAACACAATAAATAGATTAAAACACACGTCTGCGATCCTGCAGACGCGCCCGCCCCCCGCGACATACGCGTCTCAGACACGCGCGCGCACCCCCCCCCCCCACGCACCCCCCCCACCCCCACCCCCCCCCCCCCACGCCTTGCCCCCCCCCCCCCCTCGCCCCAGCACGTAGCCCGCGTGCGTGTGCTCCCCCTCCCTCCCTCCCTGCGCTGCAGTTGCAGACCCGCAGCCCGGTAGGCGCGGCCCCTCCCCGACCCCAGACTCGCCGGCGCCCTGGAGCAGCAGGGGTCGGGGGGTGGTCCCCCCGTTGCCCGGCAACCGGGCCCCTGCCCGCAAGGAAAGGGCAGCGGTTCCCGCCGCGCCAACGGTCCTGCGCTCAGCCGCGGCGGCAGCGACAGGGAAGGGAGGCTGGCGCAGAGGCAGGCGAGAGCGGTCGGCGAGCAGGCAGGGAGCCTGGCGCAGAGGTAGGCTGGGGACGGGGTGGGGCGGGGGGCCCGCGTCTCCTTTCGGAGAAGATTTCTGTTTGGGTCGGTTAGGGTTTTTTTTTTCCTTCCCTTCTGCGTTTTTTCTCCTCTTTTTCTGACTGAGTGAGCGGGAGAGAAAGGCGGGAGCCGGGGCACGGGCACGGGCACGGGCACGGGCAGGGTAGCAACTCGGCAGCCAGGGTGAGAGACCGCCCGCCCCCGGGACTCCCCTCTGGCGCCCGGGCACGGAGCCGGCAGGAATGCCGCTGGGTCCTAAAGTCTCCCGCCTGCCTTCCCCGGGGCGGCAAACGTGCCGTAGGAAGGCGGGGGGGGGGGGCCGGGGGGCTAGCGGGGGGGATGGGGGGGGGGGGGCGGGGGGGGCACGACGGCGTCAGCGGGAGGCGCGCGCGCGCGCTCCGCGTGCCTAACGTGCGCCCGTCTGGGGGGCGGGCGGGCGCGCGCGGGCCTGCGCCCACGCGCGTGGAGCGGCGGGCGAGGGGTTCGGGCCGGGGGTTACGTTTGTGGGCGAGCCGGGCGCCTCTCCGGGGGCGGGGGGTTCGGGGGGGGCACGTGCCCGCGCCGGGGGCCTGTTTAGTTTGGGGTGCGCGCACGCGGGAAGAAACGAAAAAGATTCGCGACGCTGTTGATGACGCCGCCTTCTCTGTTACAGCCCGCGTTGCCGGCGGCGTCGGTGTCCGGGCCCGCGCCCTTGCCGGTCGAAGCCGTCCCTGGGAAAGCAGCCGCCGCCGGCCTCGGCCCGGGCAGAGACGTGGGTCCCCAGGGCCGGGCTCCAGCGACCGCGCGGCAGGGCCCCGGCCGGGGCCGGCGGAGAGAGAGGCGGGCCGCGCTTCTAACAGACGGCCATCGGCGTTTCCGTCGCCGGCGGGATGCGTCGGAGCGGTGAGTCCCGCCGAGAGGACGGGCCCGGCGGCCTCAGGCGAGGGGGGACGGCTCCTTTGCCGGCGGCGGGGAGACGGCCCCGGGCGGGCCCGATCTTCCGGCACGGCGGCCGCGAGAGCGCCTCGTCTCCGAGGACGCTCGGCTAAGTCGGCCCGGGCCGCGGGGAGCGTTTGTCGGGCACGTGGCCGGCCAGGACTTTGCTCAGAGGCCTGCGAGACCGCCGTCCCTCGGAGGCCCGGCCGCGTCCCCGGAGAGGCCTTCTCAGGGACGGAGGCCCGTCCCGGGAATCGCGGCGCCGGCTGGGCTGGGCTGGGCTGGGCTGGGCTGGGCCGGGCCGGGCCGGGCCGGGCCGGGGCGGGCGAGAGGCCCGTCCGGCTAACGAGTGACGGCCCGCCCGTGTTTTTCTCCGCTCCGGCCAGGTCTCGAGGCGACGTGGAAGGGGCTTGCCGCCCCAGGCCGAAAGCAGCTTCGCCCGGAGCCCCCGCGGAAGGTAGGCCGGCGACCCCCCGCCGCGGCCGCGCCGGGACGGACCCGATCAGGTAGCGGCCGCGAGCGAGGGCGCGGGGAACGCGGCCCCCGGCGGGCGGCGAGAGAAAAGAATAAAGGAAGGTTCTAAGGGGTAAAAGGGGAAGAAAAAAAAAAAAAAAAAAAAAAAAAAAGAAAAAAAGAGAAAGGGAAAAGAGAGAAACGATAATAAAAAAGGAGGCGGGGCGGGCGGGCGCTTCTGTACACGGACCCCTGCGGGGGGGCCCGGCCTCGGGAGGCCTCTCGATCTGCCGCTGCCCGTTCGTTGTCGATCGCATCGACGCGCGCCGGCCCGCGTTTCACGAAGGTAAGGAACGATTCGTGAACCGGTCGCCGGCACGGGGATCGGTCGCGGGCGACGGAGCGGTACGGATTCGTGGCTATCGGGCGATCCCTACCGTGAAGGAATTCACGAATCGACTCACGGATCCGACGGTTTACCGCTCGCGCGTAAATACC
>NW_028121431.1:40000-42500 GCF_965183815.1 Platalea leucorodia | reverse complement strand
CGCGGGAGGCCGGGGGCGAGGAGGCCCGCGCCTCCCCCCCTCACCTCGCTTCCCCACCGCCGCGCCAGAGTCCGGCCCGGGCCCCCGCGGGCCCCGGCCGCCCCGGCGGGACGATGCTCCGCCCAGCGGGCGCTCCGGGAGCGGGGAGCTTCGGAGCGCTCCCCGAGTCTCGACTTAGGGGGACGAAGGCCCTCGGCGGGCCTGCGAGGCGCCCCAGCCGCGCCGCCGCGGCCGCCGGGCGGCGGCTCGGCCGGCGATTGATCGTCAAGCGACGCTCAGACAGGCGTAGCCCCGGGAGGAACCCGGGGCCGCAAGTGCGTTCGAAGTGTCGATGATCAATGTGTCCTGCAATTCACATTAATTCTCGCAGCTAGCTGCGTTCTTCATCGACGCACGAGCCGAGTGATCCACCGCTAAGAGTTGTCTGCCTTTCGGCACCGCCCCGCGCGCGCGGGGGGGCCGGGACCGCTCGCCAAGAGCGGCCCCTTCTCTGAGGACGGCACCGCCGCCCGCCCGCCCGCCCGCGCCGGCCCGCCCCTCCGCCCGCGCGGAGGGGACGCCACGCGGCGCGGCGAAGCGCGACGCGCGGGCCTCGCCTCGGCTGACCGTACGAGCACACACGGAGGAAAGGGGAGGGGGGTGGGAACGCAACACCCCGAACGGCAAGGGCGGGGGGAGCCCGCGCTCCCCGGCGACCGCCTGGGAAATGCACCTTGCGCGCTTCGGAGGCGGCCCAGGCGCCCGGGCTCGGCCCGGCCTCCGCACGGAGGCAGCGGCGCGCGCCCGGCCGCGCCGCCTGCCCGCCTCGCTGCTTGGCACACGGACGCCGCTGCTGCCCGCCGCCGGGCAGCAGAGCGGGGCGCCCCGCCGGCCCCGCGCGCGCCTCCGCGCAAGCTCCGCCGCGCCACCGCGGCCGGCTCCCCCCCGGCTCGCCCCGCCGGCACCCTCCGCGGCTCCGCCGCCGCGCCGGAGGTGGCGACCGCCGGAAGCCCGAGCGCGCGACGCGCCGCCCGCGGCCTGCCGGACGGCGCCCGCCGCCGCGCCGGAGCGGCCGCCCTCCCGGAACCGCCGCCGCCGCCGCTTCTCGCGCCTCGACCCCTTCCGCGGGCACGCGCCGCGCGGAAGGCGGACGGAGCTAAGGCACAGGGGGCGGCGCCCGCTCTCCCCGTTTCCACGCGGAGAACGGGAGTGGGACGCCCCCGCCCGCCCGCCCGCCTGCCCGGCACGGCCGGGAAAGGCGGCGGGGAAGCGACGGGCGGGGCCCGGGCCGGGACGGCCGCGGCCGGCGGCGGGCGCCCTCCGGCCGGCCGGCCGACCGACTACGCCGAGCGACGACGACGCCGCTCGGCCGGGGTGCCGCCCTCGCCGGCGGCCGGCGGCGGGAGACCGCCGAGGGCTCGCCGGGGCGGGGAGGGAGCGGGAGCGCAGCGCGGCGCAGCGCTGCGACGGAGGCGCGGCGGCCCCGGTGGGGGGGGCGCCGCCCGGCGAGCCCCCACCGCGGGGACTCGCCGCCCCGGCGCGGAGCCCGCGCTCCCGCCGGGGTCGCCCGTTTCGAGGCGGGCAGGCCGGCCACGGCCGACCGCGCCGCGGGTCTCTCCGCCGAGACCGGACCGCGGGGTGGGGGGGGCAGTGGGGACCCCTCCCCGGCACGGCTGCCCGCGGGACGAGCGCGGGCGGCGGCCAGCGCAGGGGCTTCGCGGGAGCAACTCCCGCCCCTGGAGGTAGCGCCGCCCGGCCGACCCCCGGGTCGCATCGAGCCGCCCGAGTCTTTAAACCTCCGCCCGGCTCCGCGGCCTTCGACCCCCGGGGCTGGCCGAGGGAGGGCCGCTGAAGCGCGGACGCTAGGTACCTGGCCCTGGGGCGAGGGAAACGACCTGAAGGGCCCCGCGGGGGTGCCTCTCCCGCTGCCGCCCTCGGGAGAGCGTCCGCCCGCGGGGGCGCGCCCGACGTCCGCCGCCACCGCCTCGTCCTCCTGCCCGGGGCCCGGGGTTTCCCTCAGTAGCCCGGCGCTGCGCCCGAGAGGAGAGCCGTGGCTCGGGCCGCCCGCTCGCGCGGGACGCGACCCGGCGGGGACCTCGCCCACCCAAGGGGCGGCGACGCCGGCGGCGGAGCTCCCCCCGGCTCCCCACGCGGGGAGGCGCGGGGGGGGGGGGCCCCGACGCCGACGCCGTGCCCGACGGCGCCGCGCGCCAGCCCGGAACGCCCGGAGGCCTCGGCCCTGCGCGGCCGGCCGGCCCGGCAGGCTGCTTCCGCAGCAGCCCGCCCACGCTGCGGGGGGGGCCGGGGGGGACGCCCCCCCCGGCCCCGAAGGCCCTCTCGCTCGTCCCTCGCCGGCTCGCACCTGCCGCCCCCAGCCCTCGTCGCCGCTCGCCGCTTCCTCCTCCAGCCCGCGCGCGGGGGCTCGGCCGGCGGGGCTCGTCACGCCCCGCGCCGGCAGCCCCCGCTTCCCGCGCGGCTGCCGCCCGCGCTCTGACCGGGCGCGGCGCCCTCTTTGCCTCCC
>NW_028121431.1:27500-35000 GCF_965183815.1 Platalea leucorodia | reverse complement strand
CCGGACGATTCCCTTCACTGAGGTCAACGGGACCGGGGGAAAGCTGCGGCTAGCTCAAGTCCCCCGGTCTTCCAGCGTTCGAGAGTGCTGGCGACCGCCGCCGGCCGCCAGTCTTTGCCCAGCCCGCAGGGAACCGCTTCCCCCGGGGAAAAAAAAAAAAAACAAACGACGCCAGGAAGGCTTGACAGCCCCGGCCCGTCTGCGTTCGGCTGCCGGCCACCGCGACCGGTCCGCCGCTCTCGGCCCGCTTCGCGGGCCCCGGCTTAGGGCCGGCGGAAAAAAAAGGGCGAGGCGCCGCCACCTCGCCCGTGCTACGCAGTCCCTTCACCGAGCCCTCCGGCGCTCCGAGAAGCCAGGGCAAGCCAGACACCACGGGCCGCCCACGTATGGCTCGTGCCGGCAAAAGGAGGGCGAGGCGCCGCCGCCTACGCCCGCGCCGTCCTCGGGCTCTCGGGGGCCGGGGAAAGCC
The DNA here is from genome assembly GCF_965183815.1 of Platalea leucorodia. NCBI lineage: Eukaryota > Metazoa > Chordata > Aves > Pelecaniformes > Threskiornithidae > Platalea > Platalea leucorodia. The sequence goes on along the minus strand of NW_028121431.1, from coordinate 34,531 downwards.
GCGGCAGGCTCGAAACCCCCGGCCGTCTGCGTTCGGCTGCCGGCCACCGCGACCGGCCGCCGCTCTCTGCGCCCGCTTCGCGGGCCCCGGCTTAGGGCCGGCGGAAAAAAAAAGGGCGAGGCGCCGCCACCTCGCCCGTGCTACGCAGTCCCTTCACCGAGCCCTCCGGCGCTCCGAGAAGCCAGGGCAAGCCAGACACCACGGGCCGCCCACGTATGGCTCGTGCCGGCAAAAGGAGGGCGAGGCGCCGCCGCCTACGCCCGCGCCGTCCTCGGGCTCTCGGGGGCCGGGGAAAGCCGCGGCAGGCTCGAAACCCCCGGCCGTCTGCGTTCGGCTGCCGGCCACCGCGACCGGCCACCGCTCTCTGCGCCCGCTTCGCGGGCCCCGGCTTAGGGCCGGAGAAAAAGGGCGAGGTGCCGCCAGCCTCGCCCATGCCACACCACTGGGCCCTCCGGAGCCGGGGCAAGCCGCGGCAGGCTCGAAACCCCCGGTCGTCTGCTTCCGCCATATGCCGGCAGTAAGCTCGCATCATCATCGGGCCCCGTGCGGGACCGGGGAGGAGAAAGCGCCGCAGAGGCTGGACCCCCTTCCCCGGCCTTGCGCGTTCGAGTGCCGGCGACCACCGCCGGCCGCCGGTCTTTGCCCTTGATCCCCGCGGAGGGGTCTGCCGTTCCCTCTCGTGCCGCTCTGCCAACGGCCGCTCGCTAGCCCTGCTCCGGAGACGAGTCACCGCTCGCTCCTATAGTATGGACCGGTACGTCGCCGCCCCCAGAAAGATCCAAGACGGCCGTCTCCGCCCACCGGGGAGGCGCGCCAGCGACGCCGACTTTTACGATGACGTAACTGGAGGCAGCACAGAGCAGCGACCCCTTCGGCAGCTCCGAGGAAGCGGAGGGGACAACAGGTCTACCGCTCAGCCCCGGAAATGCGACTAAGTCCCGCCGGAGCCGGGTAGACCTGGCCGCCCTGTCCGACGGACGCTCCGGCAGCGACAGGCCGGGGTCGCCGGCCGCCGCTGGCGGCCGACCCGGGCTCCCGGAGCCGGGTAGACCTGGCAGCCGCCGCACGCGCGCCGGAGCCGGGTAGACCTGACAGCCGCCGACCCGGTCTCCGGAGCCGGGTAGACCTGGAAGCCGCCGCACGCGCGCCGGAGCCGGGTAGACCTGACAGCCGCTGCCTGCGCCGGAGCCGGGTAGACCTGGCAGCCGCTGCCGGCGCCGGAGCCGGGTAGACCTGGCGGCCGCCGCCGGCGCCGGAGCCGGGTAGACCTGACAGCCGCCGCCGGCGCCGGAGCCGGGTAGACCTGACGGCCACTGCCGGCGCCGGAGCCGGGTAGGCCTGCGGGCCGCTGCCGGCACCGGAGCCGGGTAGACCTGACAGCCGCCGACCCGGTCTCCGGAGCCGGGTAGACCTGGAAGCCGCCGCACGCGCGCCGGAGCCGGGTAGACCTGACAGCCGCTGCCTGCGCCGGAGCCGGGTAGACCTGGCAGCCGCTGCCGGCGCCGGAGCCGGGTAGACCTGACAGCCGCTGCCTGCGCCGGAGCCGGGTAGACCTGGCAGCCGCCGCCGGCGCCGGAGCCGGGTAGACCTGACAGCCGCCGCCGGCGCCGGAGCCGGGTAGACCTGACGGCCACTGCCGGCGCCGGAGCCGGGTAGGCCTGCGGGCCGCTGCCGGCACCGGAGCCGGGTAGACCTGACAGCCGCCGAACCGGTCTCCGGAGCCGGGTAGACCTGGAAGCCGCCGCACGCGCGCCGGAGCCGGGTAGACCTGGCGGCCGCCGCCGGCGCCGGAGCCGGGTAGACCTGCGGGCCGCCGCCGGCGCCGGAGCCGGGTAGACCTGGCAGCCGCCGCGCGCGCGCGCCGGAGCCGGGTAGACCTGGCAGCCGCCGCACGCGCGCCGGAGCCGGGTAGGCCTGCGGGCCGCTGCCGGCGCCGGAGCCGGGTAGACCTGGCAGCCGCTGCCGGCGCCGGAGCCGGGTAGACCTGTCGGCCGCCGCGCGCGCGCCGGAGCCGGGTAGACCTGCGGGCCGCCGCCGGCGCCGGAGCCGGGTAGACCTGGCGGCCGCCGACCCGGTCTCCGGAGCCGGGTAGACCTGGAAGCCGCCGCACGCGCGCCGGAGCCGGGTAGACCTGGCGGCCGCCGCCGGCGCCGGAGCCGGGTAGACCTGCGGGCCGCCGCCGGCGCCGGAGCCGGGTAGACCTGGCGGCCGCCGCCGGCGCCGGAGCCGGGTAGACCTGTGGGCCGCTGCCGGCGCCGGAGCCGGGTAGACCTGGCAGCCACCGCCGGCGCCGGAGCCGGGTAGACCTGGCAGCCGGTGCCGGCGCCGGAGCCGGGTAGACCTGCGGGCCGCTGCCGGAGCCGGGTAGACCTGTCGGCCCCCGAGGAGCCCGGTAGACCTGCCGGCCGCTCTGTGCTCCCGAGCCGGCTGGACCGTGCGACCCGGTTCTCCCGGCCGGGTTCGGGTGCGGGGGGGGGGGGCGGCGGCGGAGGCGGTGGGGGGGGGTGTGTGCAATTTTTCGATATTTAAGGGAATCCGGTACAGAGGCCACCCTCTCCCGGTTCTGCCGGCCGGGGAGGGCCGGGTCATTCCCCCCCCCCCCGCCGTTTCCGAGATTTAAGCGCTTCTAACGAAAAGGCAGTAAGTTTAAACGTACTGTCTCATGCAAGACTTATTTGACCTTCTTCGCTTTCCAGATTAAACATCAATAAAATACTAATAAACAACTTTTTAAATTTTTTATTTCTTTTTTTTTTTTAAAAAAAAAAAAACACCCGCCGCACTCAAACGCGCGCACGCCCCTTCCCCGACCCGGTGGTCCGCCGCGCGCTGGCCGGCTTCACCGCCCCGGCCAGCCTCTCCGCTCCGCCTGCCCCCCTCGAACACACGCTCTGGCCGGCGGGGGACCGGGTAGAGGCGGCGGCCCCCATCGCGAGCCGCCCGGCTCCCCGGCGTGAGTTTGCCGTCCGCCGGGAGGCTTTAGGACCCCGGGCGCCCGTAGCCGGGTCCGGGTCCCGGCGCCGCCGGGCGCTCGGCGGCTTTTGTTTTTGGTTTCGCGGTGTGGGGTTTGGGGGGGGCTGGGGGGGGGGCGGGGGTGGGGTGGGGTGTGCGTTTTGTTCCTTTTTTTTTTCCCCGCTTGCCATCGTTTTATTTTACTCTGACCTTTTAAAACACAATAAATAGATTAAAACACACGTCTGCGATCCTGCAGACGCGCCCGCCCCCCGCGACATACGCGTCTCAGACACGCGCGCGCACCCCCCCCCCCCACGCACCCCCCCCACCCCCACCCCCCCCCCCCCACGCCTTGCCCCCCCCCCCCCCTCGCCCCAGCACGTAGCCCGCGTGCGTGTGCTCCCCCTCCCTCCCTCCCTGCGCTGCAGTTGCAGACCCGCAGCCCGGTAGGCGCGGCCCCTCCCCGACCCCAGACTCGCCGGCGCCCTGGAGCAGCAGGGGTCGGGGGGTGGTCCCCCCGTTGCCCGGCAACCGGGCCCCTGCCCGCAAGGAAAGGGCAGCGGTTCCCGCCGCGCCAACGGTCCTGCGCTCAGCCGCGGCGGCAGCGACAGGGAAGGGAGGCTGGCGCAGAGGCAGGCGAGAGCGGTCGGCGAGCAGGCAGGGAGCCTGGCGCAGAGGTAGGCTGGGGACGGGGTGGGGCGGGGGGCCCGCGTCTCCTTTCGGAGAAGATTTCTGTTTGGGTCGGTTAGGGTTTTTTTTTTCCTTCCCTTCTGCGTTTTTTCTCCTCTTTTTCTGACTGAGTGAGCGGGAGAGAAAGGCGGGAGCCGGGGCACGGGCACGGGCACGGGCACGGGCAGGGTAGCAACTCGGCAGCCAGGGTGAGAGACCGCCCGCCCCCGGGACTCCCCTCTGGCGCCCGGGCACGGAGCCGGCAGGAATGCCGCTGGGTCCTAAAGTCTCCCGCCTGCCTTCCCCGGGGCGGCAAACGTGCCGTAGGAAGGCGGGGGGGGGGGGCCGGGGGGCTAGCGGGGGGGATGGGGGGGGGGGGGCGGGGGGGGCACGACGGCGTCAGCGGGAGGCGCGCGCGCGCGCTCCGCGTGCCTAACGTGCGCCCGTCTGGGGGGCGGGCGGGCGCGCGCGGGCCTGCGCCCACGCGCGTGGAGCGGCGGGCGAGGGGTTCGGGCCGGGGGTTACGTTTGTGGGCGAGCCGGGCGCCTCTCCGGGGGCGGGGGGTTCGGGGGGGGCACGTGCCCGCGCCGGGGGCCTGTTTAGTTTGGGGTGCGCGCACGCGGGAAGAAACGAAAAAGATTCGCGACGCTGTTGATGACGCCGCCTTCTCTGTTACAGCCCGCGTTGCCGGCGGCGTCGGTGTCCGGGCCCGCGCCCTTGCCGGTCGAAGCCGTCCCTGGGAAAGCAGCCGCCGCCGGCCTCGGCCCGGGCAGAGACGTGGGTCCCCAGGGCCGGGCTCCAGCGACCGCGCGGCAGGGCCCCGGCCGGGGCCGGCGGAGAGAGAGGCGGGCCGCGCTTCTAACAGACGGCCATCGGCGTTTCCGTCGCCGGCGGGATGCGTCGGAGCGGTGAGTCCCGCCGAGAGGACGGGCCCGGCGGCCTCAGGCGAGGGGGGACGGCTCCTTTGCCGGCGGCGGGGAGACGGCCCCGGGCGGGCCCGATCTTCCGGCACGGCGGCCGCGAGAGCGCCTCGTCTCCGAGGACGCTCGGCTAAGTCGGCCCGGGCCGCGGGGAGCGTTTGTCGGGCACGTGGCCGGCCAGGACTTTGCTCAGAGGCCTGCGAGACCGCCGTCCCTCGGAGGCCCGGCCGCGTCCCCGGAGAGGCCTTCTCAGGGACGGAGGCCCGTCCCGGGAATCGCGGCGCCGGCTGGGCTGGGCTGGGCTGGGCTGGGCCGGGCCGGGCCGGGCCGGGCCGGGCCGGGGCGGGCGAGAGGCCCGTCCGGCTAACGAGTGACGGCCCGCCCGTGTTTTTCTCCGCTCCGGCCAGGTCTCGAGGCGACGTGGAAGGGGCTTGCCGCCCCAGGCCGAAAGCAGCTTCGCCCGGAGCCCCCGCGGAAGGTAGGCCGGCGACCCCCCGCCGCGGCCGCGCCGGGACGGACCCGATCAGGTAGCGGCCGCGAGCGAGGGCGCGGGGAACGCGGCCCCCGGCGGGCGGCGAGAGAAAAGAATAAAGGAAGGTTCTAAGGGGTAAAAGGGGAAGAAAAAAAAAAAAAAAAAAAAAAAAAAAGAAAAAAAGAGAAAGGGAAAAGAGAGAAACGATAATAAAAAAGGAGGCGGGGCGGGCGGGCGCTTCTGTACACGGACCCCTGCGGGGGGGCCCGGCCTCGGGAGGCCTCTCGATCTGCCGCTGCCCGTTCGTTGTCGATCGCATCGACGCGCGCCGGCCCGCGTTTCACGAAGGTAAGGAACGATTCGTGAACCGGTCGCCGGCACGGGGATCGGTCGCGGGCGACGGAGCGGTACGGATTCGTGGCTATCGGGCGATCCCTACCGTGAAGGAATTCACGAATCGACTCACGGATCCGACGGTTTACCGCTCGCGCGTAAATACCGATCGGTCTCCCCCTCCGACGCGAGAGCGATCGCGTCGTGGCAAAAGAAAGGCTGCGTCGATTCGTTTCTTATCGATGAGTAGAACGCTACGGTAATAAAACAGCACCGCTCTAACGACACCGTTTAATAGGGTTAACGTCGTCGACGCTCCACGGAATTCTCTCCAAAAAGAAAGCGACGTTCTTAAGAAGGGCTCGGCCTGTCACGACGCGCAAACGATCGACACCGTTACGGAGCTCCAAACTAAAAATTAAAACCCCAAAAAACCCCACCAAAACCACCGGAAACTACTCCAACGTAAGTCATACCAAATCTAATTCTCTAGCGGTAAAAAAAATAAAAATTCTACCGTACCGTGAGCACGGTGAGTAGTAATAGCGACGTTACTGGCGTCGGGGACTTCTTGTTTACTCGGAAAAGATCATCGCGAACGTTATTTATTGCTACTGTTGTTATTCTTGTTAGCGGCGGCGGCGGCGGTGGCGGTAGTCGTAGCAGCGTCGTCATCATCCTCTCGTGAGGATAAACTCACGACGTGTTATTAGCAATAGCGTGACTTGCTTTTGATATTCTGCGTGCCAATACTCAACGGTTTTGTGAACGGCGAATCGGTAACGAATAAAAGACTAATCGCGCATAAAAGACTAATCGTGCATAAGGTACGTCATTCGAAAGCGATGAATAAGTTATTATTCGTGGTAGTCGTCCTATTGAATAACGTGTAGTGCTTTTAGAACGACAAGCGAAAAAAGGAGGTTTTTCATAGCGTTAGCGCTGATCCTAACGCTGCTACGACGAATAACGTTTACTAATACTGAATTATTTCACGATTCCAAACGATCCATGGAATTCCATCAGGAGAAGCGCCAGAAGGTAAGAACGCTCGCGTGATTCTCTTTCGTACTGCGATTCGGGATAAATTTTAAGCCTTTCCGAACGAATAAATTAATAAAGACCGAAACCGGAACGGTAAAACAATCGATTAATAAACAAATTAATAACAACAAATTAACACGTTAAATAAACTGCATATTAACGATTCCTTCATTTTAATTAATAATATTTAATAATGATGATATTTAATAATGTTTAATAATAATAACAATTAATAATAAATTAATAAGTTAAATATCATTTAATAATTTGTTAATTTTAATGATCTAATAATAAATGGAGAAAATTTATAATTTACAATTATTGTTTAATTTATAACAATAAATAATAATAATTTATATTATTGTTATTAAATAATAATATAATATTATCAAAGTATAAATATTATTATTATAGGAATATTATATTCAATTATATAATATATACTATAATATTTAATATACTTAATATTTATAATATTAAATATTAATATATTTAATATTTATATTGAATGTATAATATTATTACATGATATTATAATATTGTTATATAAATATTATTATTATATCAATATAAATATTATTAAATGTATTAATTAAATATATCATTAAATATATTTAAATATATATAAAATACTATTG
>NW_028121431.1:7500-15000 GCF_965183815.1 Platalea leucorodia | reverse complement strand
CCCCGCCGCCACCCGGGGGTGGGCGGCGGACGCGGGGCCCTGCGTGCGGGCGGGAGGGCAGCGTCGGCTGAGAGCCGCCCCGACGGCCTTAACACCGGCAGAGCCGGCCCGACCGTGGAGCCTCTCCGACGCGCCCGAGGCGCCTTGACGATGCCGGCAAGGCAGCGGAGGCCCCACGGCCACGGTTCCTGGGACAGCGACGGCCGCGCGCGCCCCGCCGCCACCCGGGGGTGGGCGGCGGACGCGGGGCCCTGCGTGCGGGCGGGAGGGCAGCGTCGGCTGAGAGCCGCCCCGACGGCCTTAACACCGGCAGAGCCGGCCCGACCGTGGAGCCTCTCCGACGCGCCCGAGGCGCCTTGACGATGCCGGCAAGGCAGCGGAGGCCCCACGGCCACGGTTCCTGGGACAGCGACGGCCGCGCGCGCCCCGCCGCCACCCGGGGGTGGGCGGCGGACGCGGGGCCCTGCGTGCGGGCGGGAGGGCAGCGTCGGCTGAGAGCCGCCCCGACGGCCTTAACACCGGCAGAGCCGGCCCGACCGTGGAGCCTCTCCGACGCGCCCGAGGCGCCTTGACGATGCCGGCAAGGCAGCGGAGGCCCCACGGCCACGGTTCCTGGGACAGCGACGGCCGCGCGCGCCCCGCCGCCACCCGGGGGTGGGCGGCGGACGCGGGGCCCTGCGTGCGGGCGGGAGGGCAGCGTCGGCTGAGAGCCGCCCCGACGGCCTTAACACCGGCAGAGCCGGCCCGACCGTGGAGCCTCTCCGACGCGCCCGAGGCGCCTTGACGATGCCGGCAAGGCAGCGGAGGCCCCACGGCCACGGTTCCTGGGACAGCGACGGCCGCGCGCGCCCCGCCGCCACCCGGGGGTGGGCGGCGGACGCGGGGCCCTGCGCGCGGGCGGGAGGGCAGCGTCGGCTGAGAGCCGCCCCGACGGCCTTAACACCGGCAGAGCCGGCCCGACCGTGGAGCCTCTCCGACGCGCCCGAGGCGCCTTGACGATGCCGGCAAGGCAGCGGAGGCCCCACGGCCACGGTTCCTGGGACAGCGACGGCCGCGCGCGCCCCGCCGCCAACCGGGGGTGGGCGGCGGACGCGGGGCTCTGCGTGCGGGCGAGCGGGCAACGTCCGCGAGAGGTGCTCCGACGGCCTGAACACCGGCAGAGCCGGCCCGCCGCGGAGCCTCTCCGACGTGCCTGGGGACGCCTCAGCGGGCGCTGCCTGGGGGTCTGGATCGGTAATAACGGGGGAGCGGGAGGTGCCGCCGGCCACCCGCTCCGGACGATTCCCTTCACTGAGGTCAACGGGACCGGGGGAAAGCTGCGGCTAGCTCAAGTCCCCCGGTCTTCCAGCGTTCGAGAGTGCTGGCGACCGCCGCCGGCCGCCAGTCTTTGCCCAGCCCGCAGGGAACCGCTTCCCCCGGGGAAAAAAAAAAAAAACAAACGACGCCAGGAAGGCTTGACAGCCCCGGCCCGTCTGCGTTCGGCTGCCGGCCACCGCGACCGGTCCGCCGCTCTCGGCCCGCTTCGCGGGCCCCGGCTTAGGGCCGGCGGAAAAAAAAGGGCGAGGCGCCGCCACCTCGCCCGTGCTACGCAGTCCCTTCACCGAGCCCTCCGGCGCTCCGAGAAGCCAGGGCAAGCCAGACACCACGGGCCGCCCACGTATGGCTCGTGCCGGCAAAAGGAGGGCGAGGCGCCGCCGCCTACGCCCGCGCCGTCCTCGGGCTCTCGGGGGCCGGGGAAAGCCGCGGCAGGCTCGAAACCCCCGGCCGTCTGCGTTCGGCTGCCGGCCACCGCGACCGGCCGCCGCTCTCTGCGCCCGCTTCGCGGGCCCCGGCTTAGGGCCGGCGGAAAAAAAAGGGCGAGGCGCCGCCACCTCGCCCGTGCTACGCAGTCCCTTCACCGAGCCCTCCGGCGCTCCGAGAAGCCAGGGCAAGCCAGACACCACGGGCCGCCCACGTATGGCTCGTGCCGGCAAAAGGAGGGCGAGGCGCCGCCGCCTACGCCCGCGCCGTCCTCGGGCTCTCGGGGGCCGGGGAAAGCCGCGGCAGGCTCGAAACCCCCGGCCGTCTGCGTTCGGCTGCCGGCCACCGCGACCGGCCACCGCTCTCTGCGCCCGCTTCGCGGGCCCCGGCTTAGGGCCGGAGAAAAAGGGCGAGGTGCCGCCAGCCTCGCCCATGCCACACCACTGGGCCCTCCGGAGCCGGGGCAAGCCGCGGCAGGCTCGAAACCCCCGGTCGTCTGCTTCCGCCATATGCCGGCAGTAAGCTCGCATCATCATCGGGCCCCGTGCGGGACCGGGGAGGAGAAAGCGCCGCAGAGGCTGGACCCCCTTCCCCGGCCTTGCGCGTTCGAGTGCCGGCGACCACCGCCGGCCGCCGGTCTTTGCCCTTGATCCCCGCGGAGGGGTCTGCCGTTCCCTCTCGTGCCGCTCTGCCAACGGCCGCTCGCTAGCCCTGCTCCGGAGACGAGTCACCGCTCGCTCCTATAGTATGGACCGGTACGTCGCCGCCCCCAGAAAGATCCAAGACGGCCGTCTCCGCCCACCGGGGAGGCGCGCCAGCGACGCCGACTTTTACGATGACGTAACTGGAGGCAGCACAGAGCAGCGACCCCTTCGGCAGCTCCGAGGAAGCGGAGGGGACAACAGGTCTACCGCTCAGCCCCGGAAATGCGACTAAGTCCCGCCGGAGCCGGGTAGACCTGGCCGCCCTGTCCGACGGACGCTCCGGCAGCGACAGGCCGGGGTCGCCGGCCGCCGCTGGCGGCCGACCCGGGCTCCCGGAGCCGGGTAGACCTGGCAGCCGCCGCACGCGCGCCGGAGCCGGGTAGACCTGACAGCCGCCGACCCGGTCTCCGGAGCCGGGTAGACCTGGAAGCCGCCGCACGCGCGCCGGAGCCGGGTAGACCTGACAGCCGCTGCCTGCGCCGGAGCCGGGTAGACCTGGCAGCCGCTGCCGGCGCCGGAGCCGGGTAGACCTGGCGGCCGCCGCCGGCGCCGGAGCCGGGTAGACCTGACAGCCGCCGCCGGCGCCGGAGCCGGGTAGACCTGACGGCCACTGCCGGCGCCGGAGCCGGGTAGGCCTGCGGGCCGCTGCCGGCACCGGAGCCGGGTAGACCTGACAGCCGCCGACCCGGTCTCCGGAGCCGGGTAGACCTGGAAGCCGCCGCACGCGCGCCGGAGCCGGGTAGACCTGACAGCCGCTGCCTGCGCCGGAGCCGGGTAGACCTGGCAGCCGCTGCCGGCGCCGGAGCCGGGTAGACCTGACAGCCGCTGCCTGCGCCGGAGCCGGGTAGACCTGGCAGCCGCCGCCGGCGCCGGAGCCGGGTAGACCTGACAGCCGCCGCCGGCGCCGGAGCCGGGTAGACCTGACGGCCACTGCCGGCGCCGGAGCCGGGTAGGCCTGCGGGCCGCTGCCGGCACCGGAGCCGGGTAGACCTGACAGCCGCCGAACCGGTCTCCGGAGCCGGGTAGACCTGGAAGCCGCCGCACGCGCGCCGGAGCCGGGTAGACCTGGCGGCCGCCGCCGGCGCCGGAGCCGGGTAGACCTGCGGGCCGCCGCCGGCGCCGGAGCCGGGTAGACCTGGCAGCCGCCGCGCGCGCGCGCCGGAGCCGGGTAGACCTGGCAGCCGCCGCACGCGCGCCGGAGCCGGGTAGGCCTGCGGGCCGCTGCCGGCGCCGGAGCCGGGTAGACCTGGCAGCCGCTGCCGGCGCCGGAGCCGGGTAGACCTGTCGGCCGCCGCGCGCGCGCCGGAGCCGGGTAGACCTGCGGGCCGCCGCCGGCGCCGGAGCCGGGTAGACCTGGCGGCCGCCGACCCGGTCTCCGGAGCCGGGTAGACCTGGAAGCCGCCGCACGCGCGCCGGAGCCGGGTAGACCTGGCGGCCGCCGCCGGCGCCGGAGCCGGGTAGACCTGCGGGCCGCCGCCGGCGCCGGAGCCGGGTAGACCTGTGGGCCGCTGCCGGCGCCGGAGCCGGGTAGACCTGGCAGCCACCGCCGGCGCCGGAGCCGGGTAGACCTGGCAGCCGGTGCCGGCGCCGGAGCCGGGTAGACCTGCGGGCCGCTGCCGGAGCCGGGTAGACCTGTCGGCCCCCGAGGAGCCCGGTAGACCTGCCGGCCGCTCTGTGCTCCCGAGCCGGCTGGACCGTGCGACCCGGTTCTCCCGGCCGGGTTCGGGTGCGGGGGGGGGGGGCGGCGGCGGAGGCGGTGGGGGGGGGTGTGTGCAATTTTTCGATATTTAAGGGAATCCGGTACAGAGGCCACCCTCTCCCGGTTCTGCCGGCCGGGGAGGGCCGGGTCATTCCCCCCCCCCCCGCCGTTTCCGAGATTTAAGCGCTTCTAACGAAAAGGCAGTAAGTTTAAACGTACTGTCTCATGCAAGACTTATTTGACCTTCTTCGCTTTCCAGATTAAACATCAATAAAATACTAATAAACAACTTTTTAAATTTTTTATTTCTTTTTTTTTTTTAAAAAAAAAAAAACACCCGCCGCACTCAAACGCGCGCACGCCCCTTCCCCGACCCGGTGGTCCGCCGCGCGCTGGCCGGCTTCACCGCCCCGGCCAGCCTCTCCGCTCCGCCTGCCCCCCTCGAACACACGCTCTGGCCGGCGGGGGACCGGGTAGAGGCGGCGGCCCCCATCGCGAGCCGCCCGGCTCCCCGGCGTGAGTTTGCCGTCCGCCGGGAGGCTTTAGGACCCCGGGCGCCCGTAGCCGGGTCCGGGTCCCGGCGCCGCCGGGCGCTCGGCGGCTTTTGTTTTTGGTTTCGCGGTGTGGGGTTTGGGGGGGGCTGGGGGGGGGGCGGGGGTGGGGTGGGGTGTGCGTTTTGTTCCTTTTTTTTTTCCCCGCTTGCCATCGTTTTATTTTACTCTGACCTTTTAAAACACAATAAATAGATTAAAACACACGTCTGCGATCCTGCAGACGCGCCCGCCCCCCGCGACATACGCGTCTCAGACACGCGCGCGCACCCCCCCCCCCCACGCACCCCCCCCACCCCCACCCCCCCCCCCCCACGCCTTGCCCCCCCCCCCCCCTCGCCCCAGCACGTAGCCCGCGTGCGTGTGCTCCCCCTCCCTCCCTCCCTGCGCTGCAGTTGCAGACCCGCAGCCCGGTAGGCGCGGCCCCTCCCCGACCCCAGACTCGCCGGCGCCCTGGAGCAGCAGGGGTCGGGGGGTGGTCCCCCCGTTGCCCGGCAACCGGGCCCCTGCCCGCAAGGAAAGGGCAGCGGTTCCCGCCGCGCCAACGGTCCTGCGCTCAGCCGCGGCGGCAGCGACAGGGAAGGGAGGCTGGCGCAGAGGCAGGCGAGAGCGGTCGGCGAGCAGGCAGGGAGCCTGGCGCAGAGGTAGGCTGGGGACGGGGTGGGGCGGGGGGCCCGCGTCTCCTTTCGGAGAAGATTTCTGTTTGGGTCGGTTAGGGTTTTTTTTTTCCTTCCCTTCTGCGTTTTTTCTCCTCTTTTTCTGACTGAGTGAGCGGGAGAGAAAGGCGGGAGCCGGGGCACGGGCACGGGCACGGGCACGGGCAGGGTAGCAACTCGGCAGCCAGGGTGAGAGACCGCCCGCCCCCGGGACTCCCCTCTGGCGCCCGGGCACGGAGCCGGCAGGAATGCCGCTGGGTCCTAAAGTCTCCCGCCTGCCTTCCCCGGGGCGGCAAACGTGCCGTAGGAAGGCGGGGGGGGGGGCCGGGGGGCTAGCGGGGGGGATGGGGGGGGGGGGGCGGGGGGGGCACGACGGCGTCAGCGGGAGGCGCGCGCGCGCGCTCCGCGTGCCTAACGTGCGCCCGTCTGGGGGGCGGGCGGGCGCGCGCGGGCCTGCGCCCACGCGCGTGGAGCGGCGGGCGAGGGGTTCGGGCCGGGGGTTACGTTTGTGGGCGAGCCGGGCGCCTCTCCGGGGGCGGGGGGTTCGGGGGGGGCACGTGCCCGCGCCGGGGGCCTGTTTAGTTTGGGGTGCGCGCACGCGGGAAGAAACGAAAAAGATTCGCGACGCTGTTGATGACGCCGCCTTCTCTGTTACAGCCCGCGTTGCCGGCGGCGTCGGTGTCCGGGCCCGCGCCCTTGCCGGTCGAAGCCGTCCCTGGGAAAGCAGCCGCCGCCGGCCTCGGCCCGGGCAGAGACGTGGGTCCCCAGGGCCGGGCTCCAGCGACCGCGCGGCAGGGCCCCGGCCGGGGCCGGCGGAGAGAGAGGCGGGCCGCGCTTCTAACAGACGGCCATCGGCGTTTCCGTCGCCGGCGGGATGCGTCGGAGCGGTGAGTCCCGCCGAGAGGACGGGCCCGGCGGCCTCAGGCGAGGGGGGACGGCTCCTTTGCCGGCGGCGGGGAGACGGCCCCGGGCGGGCCCGATCTTCCGGCGCGGCGGCCGCGAGAGCGCCTCGTCTCCGAGGACGCTCGGCTAAGTCGGCCCGGGCCGCGGGGAGCGTTTGTCGGGCACGTGGCCGGCCAGGACTTTGCTCAGAGGCCTGCGAGACCGCCGTCCCTCGGAGGCCCGGCCGCGTCCCCGGAGAGGCCTTCTCAGGGACGGAGGCCCGTCCCGGGAATCGCGGCGCCGGCTGGGCTGGGCTGGGCTGGGCTGGGCCGGGCCGGGCCGGGCCGGGCCGGGCCGGGGCGGGCGAGAGGCCCGTCCGGCTAACGAGTGACGGCCCGCCCGTGTTTTTCTCCGCTCCGGCCAGGTCTCGAGGCGACGTGGAAGGGGCTTGCCGCCCCAGGCCGAAAGCAGCTTCGCCCGGAGCCCCCGCGGAAGGTAGGCCGGCGACCCCCCGCCGCGGCCGCGCCGGGACGGACCCGATCAGGTAGCGGCCGCGAGCGAGGGCGCGGGGAACGCGGCCCCCGGCGGGCGGCGAGAGAAAAGAATAAAGGAAGGTTCTAAGGGGTAAAAGGGGAAGAAAAAAAAAAAAAAAAAAAAAAAAAAAGAAAAAAAGAGAAAGGGAAAAGAGAGAAACGATAATAAAAAAGGAGGCGGGGCGGGCGGGCGCTTCTGTACACGGACCCCTGCGGGGGGGCCCGGCCTCGGGAGGCCTCTCGATCTGCCGCTGCCCGTTCGTTGTCGATCGCATCGACGCGCGCCGGCCCGCGTTTCACGAAGGTAAGGAACGATTCGTGAACCGGTCGCCGGCACGGGGATCGGTCGCGGGCGACGGAGCGGTACGGATTCGTGGCTATCGGGCGATCCCTACCGTGAAGGAATTCACGAATCGACTCACGGATCCGACGGTTTACCGCTCGCGCGTAAATACCGATCGGTCTCCCCCTCCGACGCGAGAGCGATCGCGTCGTGGCAAAAGAAAGGCTGCGTCGATTCGTTTCTTATCGATGAGTAGAACGCTACGGTAATAAAACAGCACCGCTCTAACGACACCGTTTAATAGGGTTAACGTCGTCGACGCTCCACGGAATTCTCTCCAAAAAGAAAGCGACGTTCTTAAGAAGGGCTCGGCCTGTCACGACGCGCAAACGATCGACACCGTTACGGAGCTCCAAACTAAAAATTAAAACCCCAAAAAACCCCACCAAAAC